>NC_058406.1:147527909-147557529 GCF_002201575.2 Neomonachus schauinslandi
TTTTTTTTTTTTTTTTTTAAGATTTTATTTATTTATTTGACAGAGAGGGACAGCGAGAGAGGGAACACAAGCAGGGGGAGTGGGAGAGGGAGAAGCAGGCTTCCCGCGGAGCAGGGAGCCCGATGCGGGGCTCCATCCCAGGACCCTGGGATCATGACCTGAGCCGAAGGCAGACACTTAACGACTGAGCCACCCAGGCGCCCCTGAGGTTGAGATCTTTTTATGATCCGTTTGCAAACTGGGGCAGGCTGTGACCTCCATATGCCAATCACATTCATCTTCATTCTGAATTTGAATCAATCTGAATTTTTCAGTGTTGCGGTTTAGTAATTCTATAACACCTTGTCTGAAACAACTCTGAGAACACATTCCACCTAGTTACAAATGATGTCAAAGCAGAAACCCTCAGAAAGAGTGACCCACTCATCAATGCATATATATGTGAAATTCACTTTAAGTGTCCATGTTGTTTACTTTTTTAGATTTAAAATTAAAGTATTTTGATAAATGACTTTGATTCCTTGTAACAAGAGGGCTTATAGACAGGTTTGTAGGAAGTGAGTCTTCCTGGCACATTTTCCAGTTTAGAGTTGTTGGCATTTAATTTTTATTTAGATTTAGTTTAGGCTTGTGATTATAGTAAAAAATCAATTTGTTTTTCTTTTTCTTTTTTTTTGAGAAACAAAAATCTACAAGCTTCTCTTCCCCTCTCCTCACAATCTAAACAAAATTCAGATACCCATTACAGTTTTGTTTCATCTTTAAAGGCCTTTTCTCAAAGGAGCCAAAGAATTTGGACTTCTCTACTCCTTCCCCTGGAATACATTTGGCTTTGTTCTTTGCAGCCTAGGCAATTGCTGTTAAGGAGACTTTTGGTTTAACATGTAATTAATAGTTTGGCATTTCCCAAGGGCTTTCCTTGGGTCCCTTTCTGTATCTGTTTTGTATTACAGGTCTCCCTTGCTAAATATTTCCAGATCATATAGATTTAGATAAGACAAGTTCCAGAACTTAGAGTATTTTTTATTTTGACATTTACAGTATTTATTAGTGTAATGAAAATAATACTTTGACAAGTCCCCAAGTAATAAATGGCAATATTCTCAACCCCTGAGAAGTTTAGAGTAACTTTCAGTGGCTAGTGACCACCTGATATCCAACTGTTCTCCTTTCAGAGGTGTTAGCAAATTTGAAGTACCTCGGGATCAGTCCTTTTAGCATGCTTTCCTATGATGGTAATTGTATTTCCTCCCAGTCCCTCCAGGTGATCAGTGGGCTTGATATATCTTGTTCCTTCATCTGTGAGAATTAAAGAGTTAGTAAAGGATGAACTACAGCTCCAGGCAAATCCCATTCCTTGCGCCTGGGCTGAGTCTGGGGCATGTTGGAAGTCATGGTGTATTGGGGGAGCAGCCATTACATTACTCTCAAACCAGAGGGCAGTATGTGTTACCCTAATTGTCAGGAGACATGACTTAACTGCAGCATAATTTCAACTCAATCTGGGAACTAATTATGGTTCCCTTGGATGTTTTCCAGAATAGTTTTCAGTAAGTTGAGTTGGATGGCCTTTATTCTCCCTTTCTCCCCTCTCTACAGATCTTTACCTTTCTTATGGAATTCACCTCATTTTGCCTCACGACATAGGAACTTGACTATGTCTATGCTTTATTAGGTTTGAACGTGGGAAGGGAGAGATTTTCTCATTGGTCAATCTCCTTAACTCTTAGCATACTGCTTTGCATAAATATTTTTCAAATTGTAATGAAGTTCTAAATCTCAGAGCTCTGTACTTCTTGTAGTTAATATAATGCTAGCTGCTCGTGGCAAATCACCAAATTTCAGTGGCTTCACTTAAAAGTTGACTTCTAATTCATGTAATATTCCAGCATGCGTGTGCCTGGTCAGTGGCCACTTTCCTCCACCTCCATGGTGATTCAGGGATCCAAGCTCCTTCTTGTCTTGTGACTCTGCCCTCTTCTAGGCCCTCATGATCTTCTGCATCCAGCCAGAGATAGGGGTAGAGAGTGTGGAAAAGGGATATCAGCATCTTAATCACCTTGCCTGGAGGTGGCCTGCATTATTTCACTCACATTCTACTGGGGAGAACAAGTCACATGGCCCCACCTAGCTGCAAGGGCATCTGGGAGGAGTAATTCCTGCTAGGCTGCTGCTTCTCAGGGGAGAAGGGAAAGCTATAGAAGGAAGAGCATATTTTTGGATAGCAACTGTGTCTATCACCTCTCCCTTAAACATCTTGAAGAATGACAGAATTGTACAAAATTAGATTTGAAGGGACTTTAGAGCCATTATACCCCCTTCTCCATTTTATAGTTGAGGATACATGGACTTAAAGTAGTAATGAGTGTGTTCCAGGTCCACACAGCTAGTTAATGGCAGAGGCTAGAAATTGGGTTTTCTGACTTTCAGTTACTTTCGTAGCATTCTGAAAGAAGTGCCTATGATTTTTGCACTGCTTGGGTATACATCAGGTGCTTGAGAACAGTGGATGGGGAGTATTTTTGTGGAAAGTTCAGTTGGAGTTGTGTCATGTTTTCTTTTGGGGTATTTAACTCCGCTTCTACTTTCCCCTTGTCATAGCCTTTCACCTCTGACTTACAGAAGTTCTCTCTCCTTATGATAACCAACAATAGTAATAAATTGGCTTGATTTGGAGGTGAGGGAGAAATGGGAGCATGGTCTGGGTCAAAGGTATGGCCAGAGTGACTGATATTGCTGGTAAAGTGATTCCAGTACTATAAGGTAAGGCATGGTATGATGTAAAAGAATATATGTCTTAAACCTTCTAGTGGTCAATATGAATCTCCTCTTGAGCTTTTTTAAAAATAAGGGTTTCTAGAAGGTTCTTGTTAAAATGTACTTGTAAACATTATTTGGGTAATATATAAGCATCCAAAAATATCTCTTTACTGATTGGTTTGTCAGCATGTTAAACAGTGGTGAGCAGAGACTTAAGGGAACAAGGGAGAGGGCAGGTAAGTTTTGAGAAGAGGAGACTGAGAACGTTTGGAGGTTGGGATACTTTGGGGATGGAGAGACTAGAATGAAAGGAAAACAATGGTCAAAGGTTTGAATGAATGGCCTGGGAAGGTTGGGGGGCACTGAAGACAAGTTTCTTCTCTCCTCTTCTGGGTGGTATCACTGACCATCATCTCATGGCAAACAGTCTAGGGTTCTAGACCTGGTTCTATACTCAGTCCTTGAATACCACTGGGGCACTGACTTAACCTTTCTGGGCTTCAGTTTCTCTGCTTATAAAATAGGGTGTACTAGACCATTAATTTTCTTCTTAAGATTTTAGTTTTAGAGATAGGGAGAGCACTCGAGTGAGCAGGGGGAGGGGCTCAGGGAGAGGGAGAGAGAATTTTTTTTTAAAGGATTTTATTAGAGTGAGCAAGAGAAAGCATGAGTGGAGGGGAGGGAGCAGCAGGAGGGAGAGAATTTCAAGTAGACTTGCAAGGAGCCTGAGACCATGACCTGAGCCGACGTCAAGAGTTGGAGCTTAACTGACTGAGCCACCCAGTCTTCCTTAGACCATTAGTTCTCTAACCATGTTAGTTGGGGACTTGGGGTCTTGTGGAGGTGCTTCAGGGGCATGAGCATGACTTCAGAAATGGCTGTGAGTAGCAAGTCAGTGGTTTGTTGTGTCCTGCTACCCCCACTTCAACCAAATGAGCTCTGCTCTGTTTAGTATTGAATTTCTGCAGAAACTTTTTGTTTGAAGAATAGCTTCTGTGTATAAAAGAGGATTTGGAAAGTACTCAGCCTTGACAGTTTTTTAGGTTTCTTCTAGTTCTGACATTTGGGAATCTGATCAGTTATCAAAGTCTTCAAATCTTGGGGGCTGAATACAGGCCAGATCTTAGGCTCCCATGTGTCTTGTCTTCAGGAGACTGCAGCTGAAGACTGACAGCTAGTAGGGATTTGGATAACTATTGCATGGGACAGACTATCAAATGCATAAAAAAGAAGACTCATTTATTGAGGTCTACTGAGTGCCTGGCTCTGTTTTAGGCATTTTACATAATTGAATATTTAAACCTTCCAATATTTCAATTACATAAATACTATTATTGCTGTTGCCATTTTAAAAATGAGGAGACTAAAGCTCAGAGAAAAAGCAACTCAGCTCAAAAGAAACAGGGTCAGGATTCAAAATTGACTCTGACTCCAGGGTCCATGTTCTTGGTTCTCCCTCTCTCACCTGAGCATTCCCTTAAGTGGCTCTGTTTGTGGGCTTCCTCATCCCTATTGGTCCCCAGGTGGCTCTTCCATAGTGGAGAGACTTCCTGTCCTGAGTAGGTATAGCAGTCCTGCAGCTGTCAAGGTGACTTAAGTTTTCAACAGGGCTGTAAGTGCCTCACTAAGTACAGTGCTCAGCCCAGGACAGTCTAATGCCTGGTGAATGACCCATCACTTACAAGCTCCTCCAGGATGCAAGTTTCCCAAGGACACAGCATAAGGCAAGGAGCTGGGCTGCCCTAAGAGCATTTTCCTGATTGTTTCACAGTAAAGTGTACGAAGATTCTGGTTGTAGGGAAGGAGAAACCACTTTAAAAAATGGAACACAATCTTTAAGTCTGAAAACAGCCCTATGTTGAGAGGTACTGGATTTTTCTCAGATTTTCAACCTCCCCTGGCTTTTTGCTTCTAACTCCGTGTGTTTTTAATGGCTTTGTTAACCTTAGTCGTATTAGTAAATGCTATTCAATCTGCAAACTAATTGTGCAGGAGCAAAATGAAGTTGAAGATGGGCTTGTAACCTACGCCTCCTCTGCCTACTTTTGTGTGTGCCTAAGTTGTGGGGCTTAGTCTACCTCCCTTAAGCTGGCTCTT
The DNA here is from genome assembly GCF_002201575.2 of Neomonachus schauinslandi. NCBI lineage: Eukaryota > Metazoa > Chordata > Mammalia > Carnivora > Phocidae > Neomonachus > Neomonachus schauinslandi. Next base: position 147,532,767 of record NC_058406.1, read on the forward strand.
TGAGTAGCATAACCTTGCTGATGAATTCCAGATGTTGAACTATGTACTGCTTCAGGGGCTTAGACGTTGTAGTTCTGAGTGAGTAAATGTATTTTTTCCCTTGTGATTAAAAGACTAAATAGCAGGTCATGTGTACCTATGCATGCAAAAGCGTATTTGTATTTTTGATCAGGTGAAATGCACCTGGGGACTGTAAATATCACAGATTGGTGTAAGGTGATTAAATCTAAAAGTCTGAATGGCCCACAGGATCAGCTCTAGACTTTCTTTTTCCTTTTTCCCAACTGCTTTCCAATTCTTCTCTCCCCTTCCCGTCCCTCTTTGCCTCCTCCACTCCCCCTCTCTCCTGTTCCTCCCTCTCTTCCTTCTTAAATACCCCTTTGAAAGCAAAAGCCTGGGGCACCTGGGTGGCTCAGTTGTTGGGCGTCTGCCTTTGGCTCAGGTCATGATCCCAGGATCCTGGGATCAAGTCCCACATCGGGCTCCCTGCTCTGCGGGAAGCCTGCTTCTCCCTCTCCCACTCCCCCTGCTTGTGTTCCCTCTCTCGCTGTGTCTCTCTCTGTAAAATAAATAAATAAAATCTTAAAAAAAAAAAAAAAAGCAAAAGCCTGAGTGGATTACTTGTCCATCAGCAATGAACCTAGACCATCAGGGTGATATGAGGATTGCCTTCACATTTCAGAAGAAAACTGAACTATTAGAGTTTATTGGGAGGTTTTGTGGGAAGGGTTTCAGTAGGGATCACAATCTTTAAATTCCTGTAGAAGTCTGGAGTCCGCACCTTGTGGAGCATGGGCTTTGTCTGAAAATGCTTTCCTGATTAGTATTTTTGGGAGGTGGTTGGGATGGGAGGACTTTTCCCATGGCTTCTTACTTCTGGGAGAAGGAAACTCCACTAGAGGGATATTCCTGGCCTCCTGCCTCACTGGTTGGAGAGCTTTGGAGAAGGAATGATGCAAAGTGGCCTAGGTGGGTCAGCCTTCTCTCTGGGAGGTGTTGCACAGATCTATTACCTTGTTTGTGGTGATGGTATCATAGGTGTTTGCATATGTCCAAACTCATCAAATTGTACACTTTATATATAGTTCTTTGTTTAAAAAGCTGGAATAAAGGAGAAAATAATTGGAAAAAAATTCTACCAAAGTGCGCAGTCCTCTTTGCCTCTTTGTTCAGAATTATCAACCTCATGCCTCATTTCTGATTTTTTTTCTTAGCCCCCAGGAGCTAGAGTTTTTGATAATTTCATTTTATTCATTTGTTCATTCAGAAATTTCATTACTTGGGGTGCCTGGGTGGCTCAGTCAGTTAAATGTCTGACTCTTGGTTTTGGCTCAGGTCATGATCTTGGGGTCATGAGATTGAGCCTTGTGTTGGGCTCAGTGCGGAGTCTGCTTGAGATTTTCTCCCTTTCCCGCTGTCCCTCTTCCAGCTCACTTGTTCTCTCCCTCTCTAAAATAAATCTTAAAAAAATAATCTTTAGGGGCACCTGGTTAGCTAAGTTGGTTACGTGTCTGCCTTTGGCTCAGGTCATGATCTCAGGGTCCTGCATAGGGCTCCCTGCTCAGTGGGGGGGTCTCCTTCTCCCTTTCCCTCTGCCCCTCGTCCCACTTGTGTGTGCTCTCTCTGTCTCTTTCTCTTTCTCTCAAATAAATTCTTTAAAAAAAAAAAATCTTCATTACTGTGCTGAATGAGTAAATTGGGAATAACACAAATGATACAGGGTTGGTCCCTTTATTCATGTCTGGTAGAGAAGAAAGATATATAAACCAAGAACTGGTGTAGAGTGTGTTAAGTATTCTAGAGGCGAATGTCGTATGTACATGGCTGAGCAAAGGAGAAGACAGAATATATGAATAGGAGGATTGTGGAATGTGAGTATGACTTAGCCTGATGAAGTGGGGAAGCAGGAGGAAATGCCAAGCATCCAGAACAGTGTGGGAAAGAGCATTGTGGAAAGAAGTAGCCTACATCATTTAGTACGTAAAGTGAGGGAACCATGATTGGCTGAGTAGGGCTGGAGTTGAATAATGTAAGGTATTAGTGGAGGAGATGAGCATGCTTGTCATTCTCTACTTAGCCCATTGTAGCATCACCATACCCATCATAACTTCCTATTTACTTGCCTAGCTCCCCTTCCAGACAAAGTTCTTTGGGGGCAGACATTGATTCTCTTTTAGCACTGTGTGAACCCAGGATCAAGTACAGTGCTTGACATGTGGTAGGGAGATTCAACTATGTAATAGAGGATTGGATGGAGGAGGAGGGTGAGAACAAGGTGTAGCAGGTATAGTTACTGGGTGGTTTCCACACTAGGCCAGTCATACCTTAACTGATTTCACTCAGTCTTGGAAGTCGGTCACCCTCTCAGACTTGGACCCAGCATGCTTTCCTGGTGCTGGCAGCCTTCTCCTATCAGTTGCTGCCTCAGCCACCCTGCTGCCTTCTCCAGGGTCGGCTTCTTCACCTGAGTTGGGTTTTTGCCGGACTCACTTTGCCCTCTAGAGACCATCTGTCTTCAAGGTTTCCTCTCCCTATAATCCTCCCTGGTGTCTACCCGAGTTAGGACAACATGGACCTATTTTTTGGCTTAAAACAATAGTGCTCACATGGTATTAGTAGTCTCATTCTCCTTCACAGTGTTTACCAAATACTTAGTCACTGTAGAATTATGTCATCAGAAGTTTCATATCTGCTAGAATATGTATTTCCTGAGGACAGGCATTCCTGACTTCCCCCCTCCTGGGTATCTGGTATCTAGTGCAGTACCTGACATGCTCAGTAACACTCAGTAAACACTGGTACAGCAAATGAATGTCACAAACTCCTAAAGAACTCATTGTCTATGGCACATACTGTGGTTGCTGCCTATACATTATGCTCTTCTTGTCTCTTTGTGGCAAGATTTTGAGCTCTTTGAGGGTAAGACTATCCCTCTTCAAGGGTAAGGAAAATAGGGCAATACTGGATTCTCTTGGACTTGATATTGAGGGGTTGTCAGTTTTACTTTTATGGTCCATGTGGTACCTCTGAGTCTGTCTCCAAGCACATGATTGCTGTGCTATGATCTATAGCCCCTGAGGCTGACAGCCTTCTGGGCCACACCCCCTTTTTTTTAGATGGCTGATGTCAGTCCCAGCATGAGGCAATCTCTTAATTCCAGCTGCTGACCACTGGGGTTTTCCTTTGGCTGTGCCTGCCAGCTCTCCTGGTTGAGTGCCCTCTAATATATAATTAATGATGACTCTCAGCAGTTCACATTTTCAGAAGTCTTTCTAGGCATGATCTCACCACCAAGCTGTGATGCCTCACTGCCGTGGGGCTCCACATGGACCCAGGGGAGGTCTCTCAGTCCAGCCAATTTGCAGGTTTGGTGTTCAGTAATGTTATGAGGTGGGGAGTGTGCCTGGATCCAGCGACTCTTTCCCACCCTGCCCCCCCACTGTAAAACATATAGCACTGATTTCAGATGGAGACCAAAGTATCCACTGGCTACTGGGAAGGCTTTCAATAACTTCAATCCTCCAAATGCTGATTCTTAATTAGGGTGACCAACTGTTCAGTTTGCCCAGGACTGAAGGGTTTTCTGGGAATTGAGACTTCCATTGCTAAAACCAGTCTTGGGAAAACTAGGATGGTTAGTCACCTAATCCTAATAGAGATTCAGATTGGAGAACACAGTTGGTCCTTGGATGGAAGAAAGCTGCATAAAAAAAGCAGGTCTAGCCTGATTGATCCCCTGGGCCAAAACCGGGGGTGGTTTTGGTAACCCCTTGAATCTGCAGTTGGTATCAGAAGTGAGAGCAATCTTGTAGGTTGACTGTGCCCCTCTAATACTGTATAGTTAGCAAACTCTTGCTATTAGGCTTAATTGCTCGTGTCTTAAGAAGCATTGGAACCAGGAACTGAACATACATCAAGCTCAGCATCTTAGTTGGGTTCACCCAGAGGCAGATCCTGAATTAAGGATTTAAGTTCAAGTAGTTTATTTGGGAGGTGAAGGAAAACAACAGTAAGGGAAGAGAGAAGTGAGAGAAGGAAGAGAAGGTGACCAGTAAAGGACACCTTAGCAAGCTGGTTACTGGCTCTGGGGAACTTAGTCTTCAATCTCTTTCAACCTTGGCATTATTGTCCTTTTGGGCTAGATAATTCTTTGTTGTGCGGGCTTTCCTGAATATTGTAGGATGTTTAACAGCATCCCTGGTCTCTATTCATAGATACCCTGGCACTCCCTTTCTCCCAGATATGATAACTAAAAATGTCTGCAGACATGGTCCCATGCCCCCTGGGGTACAAAATTACCTGGCTGATAACCAGTGTTCTAACACACACACTCAGGTCTATCCCACGTAGAGGCTGAGGGAGTTGGAGTATTTTTGCACTGATTTTTCTGTCATTGTTTCAGGGCTGCCGAGGAAGATTTTGGAGAAAACTCTCAGGCAAATCCTGGCACTTGGCGCTTGGCTGGTGCACACAAGGTGGAATGAGGGATCTGAGCAGGGCACTTGGCAGCGTTGGCTTCTATCTGCTGTATTTGTTCTCTGCAGACCAGTTTTTTTCTCTGTCCATTTGGTGGAATCTGACTCCTGACCACTCCTAGCTACACATATGAATTCCATCAGTCTTTAAATTCTAATTCCGAATTCCCAGGACAGACCATCTGAATCGCCAAACTTGGGTTAGATGTTCAATCTGGGCTAATCAGCTATGACCATATAGTACAAATATGGCTTTCGAGGGGCCCACTTCTGTTTCAGTTCAGTGCAAGTGGCCAGCATGAGGAGACTGGCTGTAGTGTACAGCTGGGTTGAGGCAAGGATGGACAATTATTTCAGCAAACACTTATCAGGCATGTCCTATGTGCAAGGCTCTTTGAAGGGTACGCAGACAGATGGCTTGTCAGAATGCCCAGAATGTGTGAACAGAATACAGAATTTAAAGACAGAACTGATACCTTTGCGGATGACATGGTAGGAAACACTTTCTTTCCTTGATACCTAGGTGAATAATTGTACCAGGGAGAGCCAGAAGAAAAGCTAAGGTAATTGTCCTTCCATGTGCACACTCTATGGTGAGCAGCAAAATGGACATTTTGATGGGCTGGGGCAGTTTTCTAGCCAGACCTCAAGAGGAATTTAGGCCTCCTGACCAAATTCTCTTAGGCCTTCGCTTTTAGGGGAGGGTTGTGAGAATCTGGTATTAGGTTGACTGCCAGGGCAAAGAAGGTGGCATATGACATGGTGGGGTGGGGAAGAAATGTCCCGTATCAGACAGCCTAATCTGTTTGCTGTCTATCATAAAAGAAGGCAGGAGCGTGGGGACTGCTGACTGCTGGCCCATCTCATTGCCAGCATTGTTTTTTCAAAGCAATTAAAGATGCAAACAAATCAGGAACAGAACGATTCTTTACCAGACTCTGGTGTGAGGGGCTCTTTGCCCTTGGCAAGAGAGGGTGAGTTGTCATATGGTCTGTGAGTCCTTCAGATCCATCTGCATGGGGACAGCAGTGCATGTTTGGCAGAGCAAGGACATTGCATTTTACTTGGAACGTGTGTTTATGAGGGGTGGCTTTCTGGAGGACCTGACGGAGGTTATGGGGGCTTGGGCATAGCCCCTCTAGGTGGATTTTTGCCATATATAACCCAAGGAGACACAACCCTTGGTGGGTTGCAGTGTGACATTGCTTCTGGGTCAGTGACCCTGCTAAGTCATTCCTAGTTCCTCTGCAGAGAACCACTTGCCAAAATGTGATGGTGCTTCTACCCTGTTGTACACCTTAGCTTCTTCTGGTCAATTCTCAGGCCTGGCTGTGGTGGGGGAAGGTGAACCATAGTTTTGTCTAGGTCCTTCTGAACTCTTGGAGGACAGCTGATTTGTTTGTGATGGTTGTCATCCCAAACCTTGGGGCTGGGTGAGGAGTGCACAAGAAGCATGGTCATGGCAACGTAGAGCTGATTCATAGTCCCTTTCCTGAGTAGGGTGATGGGGTGGCCATGAGAAAGCACTTGCAGACTGCCAGGCACAGGAGGTAACTGACCAGGTTTCTTAGCTCTGTAATCCATCTCCACATTTGTGATGTGGTCCCTTCCTGAGGCCTGCTCCCAGTCTCGGGCCGAGTGTGGCAGAGAGAGTGAGGCAGGCCTGTTCCTGGGGGACATCAATATTTTCTGGTGGCCAACCTTGGCCCTACAGCTCCCTGACTGCCTTGCCAAACCTTCCATAGACTACTCAGCCACCTTGGAGGCTTGCATGTACCCTCTCCTCCCTCTTGAGATGTGCCTGGCAATCTGACCACTCTCTCTCCCGCTTTACCCAGCTCTTCTCCGTTTCATCTCTTAAAGGTACTTCCCCTAATACAGTCTTTGTATGTGTAATCCCATCGTGGTATCTGCTTTTTGGTGGCCAGACCAATACAGATCACTCTATAGAATTTATTTATTTATTTGACAGAGACAGAGAAAGAGGGAACACAAGCAGTGGGAGTGGGGCAGGGAAAAGCAGACTCCCTGCTGAGCAGAGAGCCTGACGTGGGACTTGATCCCAGGATGCTGGGATCATGACCTGAGCCGAAGGCAGATGCCTAATGACTGAGCCACCCAGGTGCCCCACAGATCGCTCTATAATTTACAGTTCAAACTGAGGTACTTCTGAAATGAAAGAAAAAAATGGTGAAATAACAGTAGTAAACCAGGGTGGGCCTAGAGAGACCTAAGCAAAATTTTTGAAGAAAACCCAATTGCTTTGATTGAGATTCCTAAATCTATGAGAGATGGTGATACCTGGTACTTGGCTTGGTAAATATGAAAAATGAGAACTCAACCCATTTAATTCTGGAAATGACCAATTTAGTTAAAGTAACATTTGTAAAGTGATTCTTGTGTGCCAAGAAAGAGGCTGGGCATAGAAAGATGGATGAGACCTGGTCTCTGCCCTCGTGTGGCTTGTGATCTAGAGGGGGAGACCCAAGTGTTTTGACAGTTTTACTGAAATAGGATTCTTGTAAGATAAAGAGCTGGCAATGGAACTAACTCAGCTGTATAAAGACAGGAACCAGTGCCACTCCCCTCCCCACCCCCCCCATTCCTAGTTCCTTCCTAGGAGGCAGTGTTGGTTGCCCCAGAAGGGGCCTGGGCAAGCTTTGGAGGCCTGATTTATGCCAGTGGAGGATTGAGAGGGATAGCCAGTGATAAAAGCAAGGCGAGTGAGACTTCTGTTGTAGCTTCAGGATAAAGTGCTGTGTATCCCAAGCGTTTTTTGTTTTGTTTTGTTTTGTTTTTTTCCTTTTTAATTAGCAAGAAAGCCAGTTTTCCCCCTTCCTCCCATACATGGGTGTAAAAACAGCTTTGTAATGCACATAGTGATTAGACTCAAGATGTGTTTTCTGAGGAATTCCTGTCATATGCACATGTGTACAAAAACAAATCAACTGAGCCATTATGCGCCCTCAAAGGCAGCTTGCGTTTAGCAAATACTGGCAAATGAAACCTACTCAGACAAGCAGGCAGGTAATTGGCTTTCTCTGGGCTCTGTTTAAAACGCCTCTCCTCTGAAGCAGCTGGTGCTACCACGTTTTCTGGCAAAGCTGCTCTTTCTACAAGTGGGGCTAGGAAAGAGCACAGTGCAGTGAAAAAATAAACTTGAACAAAAAACACTTGAATAAACAGATGCCTGGTTTACCCTTCCAGCCTTTTCCTTGGCCTCAGGATGCCTGACAAAATACGAGTCGTAAGTGACGGCTGGGCTAAGATGAGGCCAGCAGTATGTCACCCGATCAAGCCGAGACCCCACGGGATGGAAGAGGCATTTAGCTCTAAGCTCAGCTTTGGTGCTGCAGTAAGACAAGAGCCCTTGCAGCTCTGGCGGCTACACTCCTCCTTTCCACATGATTCAATTTCATGCCATTTGCGACTGTGAGACAAAAGAATGTTCCAAATTCCAGGCGCCCATCCTGAAGTACCCTTGGTAAGTCCAGGGAAGGAAGCTCAACAGCCTCATGCATTCTGCTGGCCATGGGCAGCCGGGGGTGATATTTGAGGGATAGAACCCATTCCTGTTCTCTGCTTTTAACCCCAATGGGTAGAAAATCTCTTGAACTTAAAGTTTCATGCTTTTAGAAAGAATGTAAAAAAAAAAAAAAGGCAAAAGCTTCTTTTTTTTTTTTTTTTAAAGATTTTATTTATTTATTTGAGAGAGAGAATGAGAGAGAGAGAGCACATGAGAGGGGGGAGGGTCAGAGGGAGAAGCAGACTCCCTGCCGAGCAGGGAGCCCGATGTGGGACTCGATCCCTGGACTCCAGGATCATGACCTGAGCTGAAGGCAGTCGCTTAACCAACTGAGCCACCCAGGTGCCCCAAAGGCAAAAGCTTCTTAAAGCCCAGGGTTTATTTTTCTGTACTGCAGGGGAGATCACAATATTAGCATCTGTAACTATGGTCAGGTGAAAAAGTGCTAGAAGTTATCTCAGCATAGCATACTTGTTATCCTTGGGGCAAAAAGCAGCAAGTATCTCAGAAAACTTCAAAACACTTGCATGTTTGCTCAGAAGCATCATCAGTTGCCACCTACTGTGTCGTAGATTGCACTTTCCATCACTTTGACGTTGGCCTCCATCTACAAGTGTTTTGGGTGGATGTGGTCCCTGGCCTCTGTGGCCTAAGCTTGTATTGTCACAACTGGGCAGAGCTTCTTGTAGGAACGCAGGGACTCGAGTGTGTGTGCACCTTGGTAATGACGAGGGATTAAAAGGTAATGAGTTGGGGCCCAAAGATACCATGGGGTCCTAGCTTATAATAGGAACCTACATCAAAATGAAATAGTACCATATTGTCATGATGGCACTTTAATTTCATTTGGATGGGTTATCTGGGCACTCAAGGGTTTTAGATTCTACCTGAGCAGTTCTGGTGCGGGGCTAGGAGGCTAAAGCAGTAGATCAGGTGAGGATGTGAGTGAGAAGCGAGAAAAGGGAGATCAGGAGTTTAGATTGCCCTTGCAAAATTATTTCCAGCTAATGGAAGGAGATCCAAAAGGCAGAGACAGAGGGGGGAGTAAAAGAAAGTGTTGTTTTTTTGTTTTGTTTTTTATTTTGTTGTTGTTTTTCCTTTAGGGTTTTGTTTTTGTTTTGAGGAGAGTGGTGGGGAGCTAATGGTAGAATTTGAGCATTAAGGGGAAGTCTTTATTTTACTTTCCTTCCCTTCCCCCTTTCTCTTCCTTTCCACTCTTTTTCTTCCCTCCTTCCTAGTTAGCTAATCAAACTCTGGCAGTGGAAGAAAGTATAGTGTGGTAAGAAACAAATTATTTGCAAAAAAAAGAAGATTATTTGCTATTTACTATCTATAGACCCCATCTTATGAAGAGGACAGATTCTATTAAGTAATGCCTTTTGTTTACTGGATAGAGTCATGAGTGTAAGAATTCATGATTGGAGAATCCAGGAGAGAGCTAAATTGCTGGGGATGAATAAAGAGGCTGAGAATTGGGAATTTCCAGGAGGTAGTGAAGACTAAAGATGGTAAGGCTCAGAAATCTGCATGGAAAAAAATGTCAAGAGGAATAAGTTCAAACTGGGACTTCAGAGGGAAACATCTAGTCTGGATTTTTATTAAATTTTGCTGGATAATGTGTGATCTAATCTGCATATTCCTGTGAGATTTTCAGCAAAAATCTGCATTAATTCCTAATACTTGGCCTAATGGGATTTGCTTTTAGGGGCTACAGTGAAGAGCCAAATTCTGCTTTGTGGAAGAATAGAGGATGCTTATTGTGTTCTGTAGGATGCTTTTGGCTACAAGTTACAGAGAAGCCAGCATGTAGTAACAAACCAAAATATGACTTATTATCTGGTTAGTAAGTTGGAGGCAGGTGCTTTCAAGACTGGTTGAACACTTCTAGTGTGCCCTGATGTTGGCTCAGCATCTCTGGAATTCTCTTTATCTGCCCCTCCTGGTTGCAAGATGACTGCCCAGTTCTAGTCACCAAACCTTCAACTTGAGGATAAAATGAGCTCCTCTCTTCTCATTAGGGAGGAAAAGTCTTTTGCAGATGACTCCCAACAGATGTTCCTCTGTTTCTCACTGACCAACAGTAGGTCATAGGACTCCTATAGCTGCAAGGGAGGCTTGGAGAGCATCTGGCTATTCTCAGCCTCTATAGTGGGAATGAACCAGAGCAGTGACTGGGAGTGGCCATTGCATAGCTATTGGTATGTGTGCAGATGTTTGCGGGCACCTTAAGTCCTTGGATGAGAGGCTTGCACAAAGGCAGCTATTAAAGATTTCCTTTGCATTTTTCATAAGGATGGGCTTCTGTTGTCTTTTTCCAGTATTTGCTTCCTTTATATGATCACCTCTGATGTTTTAGGAGATATTCATTTGTATCCTGGTCCCTGTGAAGTGATTGAACTTTAGAAAAATTCCTTAGTCATTTTTACTTTGTTTTCCTGATGGAGTATATGTCACCTAACTGTAAGTGGACAGAGCACACATTTCAGGGCACAGATTAAACTGGACCCCAGCATGGTACTGAGTGAGCAGGAGTCCATGGCTAGCATGGCCCAGGTTTAAGGAGCTTGGTTTTGTGATTGTATATTGCTAACGCACCAGGGTCCTGGCTTTTAAATGAGAATTTCCTATACCTCTGGCTTTGCTGCTTTTTTTTTTTTTTTTTTTGGTTAAAATAAGTGATATTAATATGACTTTTGTAAGGGGAAAAAAATTAATTTCCCAGGGTCTGTCTTGCCTGTAAAAGGCTGCTGGCTGCATGTATCTTTTAAAGAAGACCAGTTGCTGATAATGAAAAGGCATTTAACAGGACACTCTGAAGAATGGCTTCCAGACCCAAGAAGATTGAGTGCTGTGTTTAATGGTCACCTTCAGAAATCACTGGTTTATGTTCTTATGATATATCTGTTAACCCCAAACTTCAGTGAGTCACATAACTCTTGCAGCCTTTCCACTCCTGCTGGGTGAATGTAAATCTTGCTGACAATGATCTCTCTATCTGTTGGCCTGTTTTCAACCTCCTGTGGGCAACATGGAAGCACATATCCACTCTTCTGAGCATTGCCTTGAGCTTTGTAGGCACATCTCTCTGGTACAAAGAGCCAATAATTTACCTTGGATTACCCTGTTCAGTATTATTTGTGTGCTTTCTGATAAATGGTCTTTTAGAAGCTTTGGGGCAGAACTGTATTTAGAGGGGTTTGGAAGAGGGACCTCTGCGAGATGGTCGTCCCCCTGGCTCAGTCTCATCTTGCTTTGTGCATGATGGAGAGCAAGCGAAGGTGCTGATCGTATGGTGTCTCCTTTGGGCTCCCACCTGGCTGGTGCAGAGAGAGAACAACTAGCCTGTCTTTGAGCTAAACACTGTTCTTCAGAGGAACCACCCAGATGCATACGGTGGAGTCATATCTGCTCGCTAGGGCTGGTTCCAGGAAAGGCGGGGATGTGGACAACTTGGTGCAGGGGAGCACATCTAGCACTGGCTGTTGGGATGTTGGTTGTTTCATTTATGAACTCTGACCAGAGCAGATTGCATCTACAAAGATGGGCGCGGGGCCTTAATATTTCCCTTTGTGCCTATGTCTGGAATATTTTACATTTTTGTTGACTGAATCGATCTCATGAAAGGTCACTTAGCCCCTCTGAACCCATTTTTTTCCTTTGAAAATGAAAATAATGATGTTTTAGATGGAAAGGAGTAAATGAAACAAATTTTCATAAAATGCTGTAACAAAGGGACCCCAAAATACAGTGGCTTATATGAGCTAGAAGGTCATTTCTCCCCCTAGAAGCTCAAACTCCTGGAGTTTGTAGGTAAGAAGATCAGGGTGAGTGTGGAAACTTGATTGTCCTCAAAAGACCACTCCATGTCTCATCATCTCTCAGCTAGTAGGAAGGGGGAAGGAAAATGTCAGGGATGCCCACACCTAAATACTTTTAGGGACAAGACCCAGAGTGGCACACATCACTTTTGCTCACATTCAGTTACTCAGAACATTGTCAAATGACACCGATACACTGGTGAACAAAACAAAGATCCTTGCTCTGGAGGAATGAGGCAGGGTGAGGGAGTGGGGAAGACAGATACACAAAGGGCCATAATAAATAGCTTACAGAGAATGTTAGGTAATAAGTGCTGTGGAAAAATGGAAATGTAGAACAGGGTAAGGGGACTCATAGTGCCAGAGTTTGCAGGAAGCCGACTGCAGTATCAAATGCCTCATGAAGAGGGTGAGGGATGAACGGGGGCATAAAGGAGACCAGCATTTGGCCAGGTGTGTGCCGTGGGGGAGTGATAGAGCGGAGGGCCTTGCTTATTGGTATTCACTGCTTTTGTCTTCCAAAGCCCACTAAGAGGCTAAATGCATATGGGCTGTCCCCTGCCGCACCCTCCCCCCAATCTCCTGACCCTCCGTCCATGCCATTTTCCTTTTCTGATTCTGCTATTTCCTTCTCCATCCTTTCTCCCAGCCCTAAGTTGGACACAGCAGGGAGGCCAGGGTGATGAGTGGGATAAGCACCTTGCCAGGGTAGGAGAGGTCAGAAAGGGAATGGATGTCAGCTCAGTGCAGCCTCCCACTTTGGCTTTCATTCTGATGAAGTGGGAGCCACTGGAGTGTGTTGTATAAAGGAGTTACAGGACCCAAATTTCCTTTTAAAAGTACCACTCTTGTTGCTGTGTTGAGAACCGACCGTAGGCGACACAGGTGGAAGCAGGGAGGCTAGTTGAGTAGCCACCGCAGTACTCCAGGCCATAGACCCACGCAGCTTGGGCTGGTCAGTAGTACAGGAGGCGAGAAGTGCTTGCATTCTGTGCCTTTAGTGGGGACTCAGTAACCAAGAGTTGAGAACCAGTGAACTTGCCCCCCTTCTACCCCGGGGTCACTGTGGTGGGGGGCAAAGTGAGGACACCCGGGGGTTTGAGGCAGATGGTCCATAGGTCAGTGGAAGGGGATAGCTGACAGTCTGAGGGCCAGCAAAGAGTCAGGGTGGGTGTTATTCAGCCAGTGGGGGTTCCTGGGCCCTGTCCTGGCCAAGGAACAGAGCACGTATGTCCCCAGCTTCCGATACTTCAGAAGGGTTTGCAGTAGACAAAGACGAATGCCCAGGGATTGGGGACCCTCAAAGTGCTCAATAGAGAAGAGTAACAGGGACATCCTTCCTCCCAATGCTTTGAGAATACAAAAGTGTCACCTTGTACCCACTCCCTGTGTTAGGACAGAGGAGTGGCAGCGGAGACCCTCAGAGGGGAAAAAACAGCACTGAAAATGAGCTTGGACTTTGAGAGAATATCCTAAATGATACTGCTTTAAATGGAAAGAGACTAGACTTAACTAGCAAGTTTATTATTTTTTCTACTGTCTGGGAATGGGAGCTTTTGGCAAGCTCAGTTCAGATGTAGAAAAATAAAGAAGCAACAGTTTTGCACACTGGAATGGTAGTGTGTGAATTTCAGACCCTCCATACGTGTTACCAACTAGAAAAAATAATTGAGGCCCCTTTTATTAATGATGTTGAATTTTGCCTCCTAAGTATGTTCTGGTTGGATTGCCTGCCTAAAGGAGTGACTGAACGGTGCGAATTTCCCAAAGAAAGATTAGTAAGCTGGTAGAGGAAAGATTTGTGTCCTCTGGGTCTTTCTGGACCCTCCTGTCAAACCAGATGAGTCCTGACTGTGCTAGGTATGGACGGGCCACATCTTCCTGTATCAGAAGATGATTTAGGGGACTGGAGGAACCACATAGTCCTTAGAAGTAACTAATCAAAAGGACACAGCAATATCATTATTTTAGTTTTGCATACATGAAGAAAACCACCATGGGTTAAAATTGGGATAATAAACAAGCACTGAAATAGGAAGTGTCCCCTCTTCTTAAAAAACAAAAACAAAAACAAAAACCACCCCCCCCCCCAACCCATTACCCTTTCTCCTCCCATTCCAGGCAGCCATGGCACTTGGGCATGGAGCTGCTGACCCTGAGGAGCCATCTTACCCTGTCTGGTTCCCAAGTGCAGTCAGTTAGGTGCCCAGACATGCTGCATGAAGTTTGCAAACCCTCCCTCAGATAGCCCTTCCTCAGGCTGCTCTGGGGGCCCTGAGGAAGACAGACATTTTCTTGGAGCATGACCTACTTATTACTTTACACCTTGGGCATGCTGTGATGTCATACTCCACTGTAAAACCTTGCAAAGGGGTGAAGCCACCCCAGGAAGCCTGGAGTCTAGGGGAGATGTGGACAGTTCTAGGAGTTTTTGGGAGAGAGGCCAGGCTTGAAGGCAGGGCTTGTTTCTGACCTCTCACGGAAAAGGATCCAGCACCTTCCTTAACATGCTGGTGGAGGCTAGGGGAGATGGATGGCAGCACACTGGCTCACATCTGCTGTTGCGCTGAAAACCCCTCCACCATTCAGTGGAACCCGAGAAGTGTGGTGCTGGCAGCCCGCTCAGGCAGCACAAATCGTGAGGAGGGCAGGGTGGGGGCTGCCACTCTGCCAGCAGAGTGGGGTTGGACCTGTTCCTGGGCATGTGCCTGGATATGATTTGCTTCCCTCAGTACCAGACCGTGGGCTGTGTGTGAATTGACAGAAAATAAGACACTTTCTGATGGTAGTTTCTTATCTGGCTCTTTTCCAGACATTGTCCTTGTGAGCCCAGTGGGGCTCTGACATCCTGCTGTTTTGTGGATTAAAAGAAAAGTCAGGGTGCACCCTGCCCTGTTCCAGAAAGAATTTAAGGCCATTTGGAAAATCACATATGGCCCAACCAGATGGCATGTGACTCATCATGGCTATTTGGTGAAGGTGGTTTCAGGGAGGAACAAAGGAGAAAGCAGAATGCTGATAGGAGTCAGAAAGGAAGGGGGTCATGACATCCTTAGCTTCTTTATTAGGTGCTATTAAAATGGGGGTAATAATTGCACCTGCCTCAAAGGGTTGTTGCAAGGAAAAAGTGTGTTTAAGTGAGAAGTGGTTAACATAATACTGCAACGTGTAAGGACTCCAAATCTGTTAGCTTTTACTATTGTGGCAATGAGGATTATTCCCATTGCGAGGGCTTCTAGGTGGCAGTCTAGCCTACTGGTTAGGAGCATGGGCTTTTCGGTCCATTGAATGTAGACTTGAGCCTGATGCTAGTCTTATTGCCTCTGTGAAGGACAAATTAGGGGATATCTCTCAACCTGGACTCTCATATCCCTTACATGACGGTAATGGTATTGACCTTACAGGGTTGTTATGAGAATGAAAAACGGGAATGTCCTATTGTATTGTCATCTTGGGCTGCTATAACAAAGTACCATAGACTGGGGGACTTAAACTAATCTCACAGTTCTGGAGGCTGGACATCCAAGATCAAGGTATTGGTGAGGTAGGCTTCATTATGGGAAGCTGCTTCTTTTGGCTTGTTAGGTGGCCGCATCTCACTGTGTGCTCATGTGACTACTTCTTTGTATGTGGCAGAGAGAGAGAGCGAGCGCGCACAAGCAAGATTGGTCAAGCTCTCTGGTATCTCTTATAAGGACACTAAATCTTGTATCAAGGTCATCAAGATCCCATCCTTGTGACCTCATTTAACCTTAATTACTTCCTTAGAGGCCCCATCTCCAAATACAGTCATACTGAGGGTTAGGTTTTCAATGTATGAATCGGGGGGGTGCACAGCATCCAGTCCATAAGGCATATCTGTCAGGCAGTGATATCCAGGTCATCTGGTGATTCTGAAAGTTCAGAGTAGGTTTTATTTAGTGTTGGTTAATGACCTACTGTGTGCAAAGCAGGGGATTGAGCCCTGTGGGCAGTGGATGAAACTGAGGGAAGGAGTTCTCAAAGGGGCTTGCTATTTAGTGTAATGTGTGGACAATATCCAAAAAAGACAGGAAGCAAATACAGTGGGCTGCCCCTGTGAAGGCTCAGTGCCGAGTGGGCCTCTGTACCTGAGCAAGAGTTGTGGGAAAGAACTGCTTTTAAATGGTAAGTTTGTGCACCAGCAGGGCAAAGTATCAGGTGGTACACACCCATGTGGCTGTATTGGTGGTTAAATGTAGAAGGACCTCAGTCCTGGTTGCTAAATGGTCTATGTACTCATAGGGGCCTCTAGCACCCTGCCCAGCCCTTGCTGAGTGCTGTCTGGTTGGTTGGGAAGTGTTTTGAATATTCTGTCTGTACGTGAAAGCACATTCTGTGGAGAGATTCAGATTAAGGAGCCCCTGGGGCAGAAATGGAATATGGAGAGGCCCATCAGGCTTTTTGCACCCTAAGTCTCCTCTTTTTTGTGTAGTTTCCAGGTGCTTGTGTCAAAACAAAAATGTGTCGATTATCATGCTTATGTATGCATGCAATATTTGGTAAACTCTCAATTTCTGAAAAATGTGGATTAATCATGCTTATGTATGCATGAAATATTTGATAAACTCTCAATCTCTGACTGTAAAATAAAATAAATGGAGTAAGGCTGAGGGCAGGGGCTTAGGACCCATATTCAGGGTGTACCACTCTGAGTCATTTAAAGGTTTGGAAGCTAGTGGAATTATAGGCTGTAGGGAGACCAGGGCCGTTATTTTTGAAGGAGTAACAGAAGTGGGGCTTCCTGGTTTTTCCAGTGGTGTGGAAGATGGTTCTGGACATTCTCTGGGGCTCTTTTTTTTTTAAAGATTTTATTTACTTGAGAGAGTGCGTGAGAGAGAGATCATGGCGGGGCGGGGGGTGCGGTAGAGGGAGAAGGAGACTCCCTGCTGAGCAGGGAGTCCAGTGTGGGACTTGATCCCAGGACCCTGGGACCACGACCTGAGCTGAAGGCAGAGGCTTAACTGACTAAGCCACCCAGGTGCCCTCCCTGGGGCTCTTTTATGGTCTGAATGTCTCTCCAAATTCATATGTTAAAGTCCCAACCCTCTTTGTGATGGTATTTAAAGATGGGGCCTTTGGTAATTTTAGTTGAGGTCATGGGGGGTGGGGCCCTCATAATGGGATTAGTGTCCTTAAACTAAGACACCACGAGCTTGTTCTCTTTCTCTATAGTCCCAGGAGAAAGCTCTTCCCAGAAACCATCTATGCTGGCACCTTGAGTTTGGACTTTCAGCCTCCAGAACTGACAATAGGTTTCTGCTCAAGCCACCTAGTCTGTGGTATTTTGTTAGAGCAGCACTAGCCGAGTAAGACAGGCATCCCAGTTTTTATACATCGAAGGGTTAGGAAAGGGTCTTACTGTATTTTCTGTACCTTGTTTATTTTACATGAACTTCTTTGCTTCTCTGTTTACCTATCAGTATCTGTTTTCATGAAAGTGAGCAGCATGAAATGGTCTGGAGTGATGAAGATTAAAGAAGAACTAAGGTTTTGGCCAAAGAATTTTTAACTGTAGTATGCCCAACATCAGGTCCTCCCAGTCATCTAGAGGGAACCTAGAGCCTGGCCAGACCTCTGGTGCTGCTGGGCACACAGCGAGCACTCAGGAGATGTTTGAAGGTGACTTAGCTGAGTGTGTCAGTGTCTATCAGCAGCCTGCTTAGGAATATCCTGTAAAGGAGAAAGAACATTTCTTTGGGGTATTCTCTTTGCTA
This sequence comes from Neomonachus schauinslandi, assembly GCF_002201575.2. Taxonomy (NCBI): domain Eukaryota; kingdom Metazoa; phylum Chordata; class Mammalia; order Carnivora; family Phocidae; genus Neomonachus; species Neomonachus schauinslandi. Next base: position 147,550,321 of record NC_058406.1, read on the forward strand.
AGCAACCTCTTAGAAGAAGAAACAACTACCAGAGATTCTAGGGAGATGGCTTTCTCTGACTCCTCCCAGCCAGTTTAAGGGCTATTATAGAATTCGTGTATTTAACCATGGCCTATGGACCTGGAGAAGTTCGGAGGGACTGAGGTTTCCCAGGACAGCCTGACCATCTGTTCTCTGCTGTCTTGCATGTTTAAGCAAGACTTTTCTTCTCTGATCCAGTCTCTGAAGCATTTAAGAGAAAAGAAACACCTTTCAGCATGTCTAAACTCAGAATTAGGCTACAGAAGAAAATGAACACAACACAGTGAACTCTTAAAATACCCTCCTGCCCAAGGATTTCTCTGAGCCAGTTTCTCTCTAATACTTTAGTCTTTCTCTGATTAAAAAAACAAAACCAAAACTAGGTTCTAAGAAAGGGGACAATTCTTTCAGGTGGTTGGGTTGCCAGGGTACCAAACCAAGTGATCTACTGCAGGCCAAAAAGGGCTAAGTTGGTTCCTTAAAACCCTTCTCTTTTGTGTATAACTCTTGACTTTCCAGAGCATTTTCAGATCTATGCTGTCATTTATCTTAATGACAACCTTATGTTAAAGGGCAAAGAAATTTAGGGCCAGAGGCTCATGGCTGTTAAATGCCTTTTAGAAGATCCTGTAGCTGGTTGACAACCAAAAGCAGGCCTAGAGAGGTGGCTGCTAGGGATGTGAGAATTTGCAAGCCTCTGACAGTCTGGAGATTCCCATCCAGGCTGAGACAAGTATTTGCTTTTGTCCCCAGTTAGTCAGGGCACAGGGAGGGACCGGGTGGAAAGTGCTGGTGGAGGAGACATTGTTTACCTCCAGTGGAAGAAATGATGACATAAAGTGTGGGTGGGTTGGGCATGTCGGATGCCTCAGAATTACCAAAGCATTTGTTTTTCATCATTAATAGCAGCAACAAACATTTATTAAGTGCTAACTCTGTGCAAGGCCCAAGGCAGGATGCAGCAATGAATAAGACGTGATGTTTGTAGTTCATCAGGGGAGGTAAGACTGTCATTTGAAAAAACACAAATGTCAACACAAGATGGTATTTGGTGAATGCTGAATGAGTGGTAGAAAAACAAGAGCTCAAAGAGTTTGGAAGTGGGAGAGCGTAAGTTCTCCTGAGGTGTGCAGGGGAGGTTTCTAGAGACAGGATCTTAGAAGGTGCAGAAAAGCAGAGAGCATTTATAGTTGAGACAAATAATGTCGGGAAGTAGGGTTGAGAGAGTGTAAGGTGGTTTGTTTGGGGGCATGGATAGGTCATCTGGCAGGAAAAGAGAGTTGACTTAGGAGAAGGAATGGGAACCCACCCTGGGAAGGGAAAATGGAATGGGGCTGAAATATCAGGCTAAGAAGGACTTAGGGCTTTGGACTACGGGTCATGAAGAAACAGGGAATATTTTTGTATGACACATAAAGCAGAGCACAGGGAATAGCACATCCCTTGTGGAGGCAGTGGTCATAGTCCTGGCTTCCCAGAAGGGATACAGTGGGGCTTTCATATATGAAGTTGCTACTTTGTGCCAGGTACTGTGTTAGTTCCCGAAGATGCAAAGGTGAGTAAGAATAGTTCCAGTCTTCAAGGAGTTTTTGGTTCAGGTCCTTGGATTAGAGCAAACTCTTCTTAGTAGAGAATTAATGTCTACTCTTGACAATTCAGCTTCTATTCTTCCCCTCCCCCATTTGTCTTATTTCCTACCAACCTCCTCTTTGTGTTTTTCCTTGAGTTCTGTGAATACCTTCTATTAGTTTCAGTGAAATCTACTAGAACCTTTGAGTCACTCAGTTTCTTCAAGGTGACTTTGAATACTTCTGGTCTCAACTCCAGCATTATGTGTTGATTTTGTTGGATAACCCTCAGGGGGCAGCCTTGTTTATTTTATCTCTGAATTAAAAAGGACTGCTCCATTGCGGTGCCCAAGGACTGTATACATACAGGTTCAACCATAAGCTTGAAAGTATAGTTTCTGGAGTACATATTTCTGGCTTTGAAAATAAGATCAGGAGTTGCTTATTTGCTCTTCACATACATTTCCAGTTTCCACAGTCCCAGTTGGTAATGGACAGTGGCATATTTTATTTTATTTTTTTTAATATTGGATGTAGGTTTGATTGAAACCTGGAACATGAAACATACTGAAAGCGGGGTGCCAGGGTGGCTCAGTCGGTTAAGCGTCTACCTTCGGCTCAGGTCATGATCCCAGTGTCCTGGGATCGAGTCCCGCATCGGGCTCCCCGCTCAGCTGGGAGCCTGCTTCTCCCTCTCCCACTCCCCCTGCTTGTGTGCTCTCGCTGTCTCTTTCTCTGTCAAATAAATAAAATCTTAAAAAAATACTGAAAGCTATTAAATGTTCTCTTTCTGGCTTCTCAACTACTAGGGTCTCAGGCTTTTCTCTACCCCATCATCACCACTACCACCTTCATGTTTGAACATCTATTTTCTAAGAAATGTACTAACAAGGGCGCCTGGGTGGCTCAGTCGGTTAAGCGACTGCCTTCGGCTCAGGTCATGATCCTGGAGTCCCGGGATCGAGTCCCGCATCGGGCTCCCTGCTCGGCGGGGAGTCTGCTTCATCCTCTGACCCTCCCCCCTCTCATGCTCTCTCTCTCTCTATCTCATTCTCTCTCAAATAAATAAATAAAATCTTTAAAAAAAAAAAAAAAAGAAATGTACTAAAAAATACTAGTTCTATTGTAAAAATATGTCCATTCTCCTTCTAATCACCCTGGAAGGTAGCTGTTAATATCCTCATTATGCAGATATGGAAATTGGGATTAGATTGGGTGATTTGCCCCAAACCACTTATCTCCTAGGTAGAGAAGCACAGGTCTGAATGCAGATCTGTCGAGTCCCAAAGCTAAAGCATGAGCCACTACATTGTACTCCCTCTTCCTGTGTTCTGCTTCTTTCTAACCCTATTCTAGCCACTATTTGTGGTTTCCTTCAGTGTCTTCTCCTTTAGGTTTCATCTTTAGAGAAGAGGGAATAGGAAGGCAGACTGGCTGGGTGATAAGAGTTAAGCTTGAGGGGCGCCTGGGTGGCTCAGTCGGTTAAGCATCTGCCTTCGGCTCAGGTCATGATCCCAGGGTCCTGGGATTGAGCCCTGCATCGGGCTCTCTGCTCAGCGGGGAGCCTGCTTCTCCCTCCCTCTCTCTCTCTCTCTGTCAAACAAATATATAAAATCTTAAAAAAACAAAAAGTCAAGCTTGAGAGTCAGACATGAGTTTGAATCCTGAATCTACCACATACTCTTGCTATTATTAATCATGTTGAGCCTTTGTTTCCATATCTATAAAAGAGAGAACTACCTCAGAGGATGTTCTGAGGTTTCAGAGAGACATGTATATCCCTTAGCAAGGGACTGGAATAATAGTAAGTGCTCAACAAATGGGGCTGTTACTCACAAGGCCTAGAGTCCCAGTCCCGAGGAGCCCCAGTTCCTTAGCATGACTCCAGTAGTGCAATTTCTCATCCACTTTCTCCTCTCTGTCAAGTTCTTCCACTCACCACCTCCTTGCCTCTGGTTCTGATTCTTTTCTATCTGAGGAAATTTTTTTCTTTTTGGGTTTTCATCTCAGGCTGTCCTTCTATGTTTTGTCCCATAACTGGAATGGCTTCTTAATCCATTTTCTGCTTTGGCTTGAGTCACTCAGATGTACAGTACACATGACTGGTGACTGGCTCAAGGAATTAAAAAAAAGGCAAACATAGTTCATACCGTACAGGTCATTGACATTGATTCCTTATCCAGAAGTCTTGGGACATTTGTGTGTTGTGCTTTCTCTAAACTAGGGGTTCTTGGACCAGCACTGTCAGCACTACATGGAAAACTATTAGAAATGCAAACTCTTGGGTTCTACCCCAGGAACTCTGAGGATGGTTTGCTATTTGTGTTTTAATAAGCCCTCCAGGGGATTCTGATCCACATTAATGTTTTTTTTTTTTAAAGATTTTATTTATTTATTTGACAGAGAGAAACACAGCGAGAGAGGGAACACAAGCAGGGGGAGTGGGAGAGAGAGAAGCAGGCTTCCCACAGAGCAGGGAGCCCGATGTGGGGCTCGATCCCAGGACCCTGGGATCATGACCTGAGCCGAAGGCAGACGCTTAACGACTGAGCCACCCAGGAGCCCCTGATCCACATTAATGTTTGAGAAACACTGAGGAGTCTCCCGTGAATTGGGACCTTGACTGCGTACCTCTGGGCTGCCTAGCTACTCCCTTCTTAGGGCTAGCCTTAACCTGTGGCCAGGTGGTAGTTATTCACATTAGTCTGCATATTCTGATTGGAAACCTTGTGCTGAAGGACTTGCTAACTCATATGCCGTCCACCTTTGGTATAGACCAAATGGTTTCTCAGAACTGGATTCTTTAGTGATTTGTTTTATCTGATTTGAATTGAATTTAGGTTGATTTCCTCTTCTAAAAAAAATAATGTAGCCTTTCTTTTTAGCCTAATCTGTATAGCTTTCTTTTATCATATAGCTCAATATGTATCCATTTGTCTCTTAAGGATCACCTTTATCTAGTATCTTAGGGGTGTCTTATTGTTAGGGCTATTATTTAAGACCTATTTTGGATGAAATCTTGTTTCAAGACTTCTTGGATTAGTAAGGATATGGATTGTATGGACTTAATTTATATGGATGGAATGGGCTGAAAACTGAAATAGGTTTAAGAAGAATGCGTTTCATCAGACTGTGAAACTTAAGGAGAAGGATCATATCTTACTCGTCTTTGAGTCCCCATCACCTAGTACCATGGCCATCGAATATTTATTGAGTGCCTACTATCTACTATGCCCTAGGATTTGGGGCTACAATGATGAAAAAGGAAATGCGATGTGGTTCCTGCCCTTGTAAAGTTTATAGTCTGCTGGTACTCAATAAATCATGATTTAGTGGGAAACAATATATCATATGTTATTAAATGAAAGAGTGTATGATATTTCTTGGACCCAGGAGTTAATACTGGGGAGGATCACCTAAGTGAATGAAACTGGGTTAATACAACCCTTAAAAATATTCTGATAACATATATGAAACTAGCCCTAGTTTGAACTTCTCACAGAAGTCGCCCCCGTTGGCAAAGAGATGAAAAGAAGCTGTATTACTTAGCACCTTGGGGTAGCAGAAATAACGACAGTGACAACACAGCTAGTCACGGCCAGCTTGTGTTTAGTGCCTGCCCTGTGCCGGGCGGGGTGCCAGTGCTGTGCCTCTCTGGTCCTAGTAGTCCAATGAGCGGTGGACAGAGACAGAATCCCCTGTCCTTCCAGCTCCGCCACTGGCCTGCAGTGTGACTCTGCTAAACCGCCTTGCTTCCCTGGTTCTCAGTGTTCTTGTTTCTAACGTGAGGGATTAGAGTAAATGTTGTCTGTGACTTCTAAGATCCCACTGTGTGTGTGTGTCTTGTTAATAGTTAACAAATATTCAGGCAGAGATTCAGGTTTAAACCTAACTATCTCTTTAGCACAGTGTGTGAAGCGCGTAGCAAGGTCTGCCATATCCTAGGGCATGGTGTAGCGTCTAGAGAGGATAGTTCCTGAAAGAGGGCCCTGAGTTAGGAAGGTCTGTGCATGAGTATCTCCACAACTGTCCTGGTCTTTTAGTCTGAATTTATCCTGCCAACAAAATTTTGCTTATAAATAACTAAGTAATGCATATTGCATTAAAAAACTATGTCCATGATATCACATTATTTTGCTTATTAACAACTACAGGACTTATGCTAAATTTATGAGACGTGCAACAGAATGTTACAGCGTTCTTGAGCCACCACTGTTTTACAAATTTGGCATCTGCAGGCCTCAAAAAGCTGAAATGTTTTAAATTTATTTACACCCTGCAGTTTCCTTAGGGAACTGTTTTCCATAAGCTAATGAGGCGCTGGTGCAAGGCCTTTCTGTTATTCCTGGCAGGAACACTGAGACACATCGGCCTGCTGCCCTGCTTTTTTTCCTCAGTAGTCCAGTGCAAATAATAAATATGGGAAAATACATCATCCCTTTGAATGTGGGAGCCAAGCTGCAGGGCTGCCAAGGTTAAAACAAAGCAATTGCAAGCTTGGAGTCTGTTCATGTCCTGTACCACATGTGCCCGCATTTTAGGGACACTCTGAACGTGGCCGTTATCATGTCGGATTACTTATTCTGAGCACATAGTCCTTTGAAATCTACTCTATAAAATAAACCTTTCTGAAAACGTTTTCTTTCCTGAGGTCGGGGAACTTACCTTCTCGATTAAGGGTCAAATAGAATTTATCAAGCCCCCTCCAAGGTGCCCGGCTCTGTGTTTTGATAGCAGCAGTAGAAAGAGAAGCAGCAGGGTATGACAGGACTTCTTGCTTTACAAGCACGGAGGGGCAGCTGGAGGGGGTGTTGCAGATTCTGAAGGTTGCTCTTACCAAGGTCAGTAACCCTCCTATGTTCACCCAACTTAGGAGTTCAACATGATGGAGGCCTGGGTGCACCCTTGACATGTAGTAGGTGCCCAATGACTGAATGAATGAATTGAAGTTGCTGCTTTGCTTCTAGTCTCCCACAAGAGCAGTCTAACTGGTATTTTATCATGGGAGTAAACTGGTATTAATGTTAGCGAAGCCCAAAGATTAAACGAATGGGTTAAATGACCTTGTGGCCTTCCTAGCCTCCAGATTCAACCCCTAATACATGCAGACATTCCCACCTCCAGTTGTCTTCTGATATCACCCTTGTCCAGCTTAACTCCATATGGTCAATTAAATCTTATTGATTTAATTGGACACATTTCCACCCCCCTTCTTTTGTGCTTTGTTTTCTCTACTTGTCACTCAGAGCTGGTTGAGGTCAGTATGCATGTGTATCCTGAGTTTGGTGAGGTAGGAAAGAGAAAACAAGATTCACTTGGTGATTCATAAGAAATGAAGATCTTTTCAACAATTAGACATGTTTCTGTCTTTGCTGTAGTTCTTAGGTAGCAGAGAATGATCCTGATAATTTTGAAAGTCCTTTTCCAGTTCTGGGACTTAACTAGAACAACATTGTCCTTCATGCTTGGGAGACCCTGGCACACCAGTCACAGCTGATCCTCAACAAGGATGTGGAGTGGGTGAAGCTTGTTTTGTGCCCATTCACCCTCCCAACCTTAATTTCTTTTATTTATTTATTTATTTATTTATTTATTTATTTATTTATTTATTTATTTATTT
>NC_058406.1:147557539-147592101 GCF_002201575.2 Neomonachus schauinslandi
TTTATTTATTTATTTATTTATTTATTTATTTATTTATTTATTTATTTGAGAGAGAGAGAAACAGCATGAGAGGGGATAGGGTCAGAGGGAGAAGCAGACTTCCCGCTGAGCAGGGAGCCCGATGTGGGACTCGATCCCAGGACTCTGGGATCATGACCTGAGCCGAAGGCAGTCGCTTAACCAACTGAGTCACCCAGGCGCCCCCAACCTTAATTTCTTGATTGCTTTCCCCAGCTGTCTGATATATCCTTGGATTTTACCCTTAGCTGACTATCCCTCACGTATTATTGAAGAACCAGAATCTTAGCTAATAAGGGCTTAAGAATTCTAAAGGAGAAAAAGGTAGAGGACCAGAAAAAGGATGGATATGGGAGCTAAAGCCCAGCTTCATGGTCATTGCCAATTAGTCAGTGTGCCTGTGGCCTTTAGATATATTTCTTGCACACATGGGCCTCATCTGTCAAATAAGACCTACCCTCATGTCTGCTTCTCCATTGCTTCTCTGAGACCACAGACCTGAATCCTGGGAGTTGTTTCATTCTGCTATGATTGGGAGCAGTCATCTCTGCTTCATTTCTCCACTTAGGGATATGGGCCTGGAGGGGGAAATCAGAAACTAGGGGTGCTGTAAGATTTTTTTCTGTGGGTGCTAGGTGTTTCACATATACTACTTCTATAATTGCATATTAAGACAACCTTATGAAATATATATTTTATCATTTTACAGATAAGGAAACTCAAATTGAGAATTTAATTGCCGCAAATCACATAGCAATTAGTGGCTAAGCCAGTATGCATCCCCAGGCCAGTGGTTTTTTTTCTTTTTCCCCCCATCTTTACTATGGTACCTCATTCAATCTATCAGCTCTGAGTTGTCTGGGCAATTGATTTAGATCTTCACCGACCTTTGCAGGGTAGACCATCTGGCTGTGTCCCTAGAGCCTCTTTTCCAACTGTAGGAAAATTAGGAGCCTGGCTGTGGGTAAGGGCTAGGTGCTCTTCATATGGACATAACTCCTGGCCTTGCCCTCTCACAACTTCAGGCCTTTGCACGTACTCTTCCCTTTTCCTGAAATCCCTTCCCTGCTCTCAATATCATGGGGAGAATATTAGTCCTCTGTAAATCTCCCATAGGACCGCACGTGTGGCTCTAGTAAGGAGAGCATCATTCATGCTGTGCTGTCCTTATTTGACTACATGTTTGTCTCTTTACAACATAAAGTCATGAGTTTGGTGGAGACCTTCTTAAGCCTCTATACCTGGCATGACAGACATTTAATAAAGATTTAATAAATGATACAGAGAGAAAACATTCTCATCACTGCTCTGTTTCAGCAGGATGACAGCACAACTAACTCTTGCCTGAGCATGGGAGAAAATTCAGTCCTGTAGGGGTTACTGTTTATGTTAAGGCAAAGGCCAGTGGTGGACTGGAAGTTTCAGGGTACAGTGCTGATCACGGTTCTCCTGGAGCTTTGGCACAGAGGAGGGCTGTTGACAGATGGTCCTCACTCAATTATGTATCTCCCCAATTAGCAATTCTTTAGGTTGATAAAGTGTTAGGATGGAGGCACTTCCCAGAGGAGTTAAATCTACTGATGTTTCAGTGTTCTTTTACTCATATTAGTTTTTTAAAAATTTTAATTTATTATGTTATGTTAGTCACCATACAATACATCATTAGTTTTTGATGTAGTGATCCATGATTCATTGTTTTCGTATAACACCCAGTGTTCCATGGAGTACGGATCCTATTGTTATGTTAACCAATTTTTAAATGTTAGATTCAAACTGCTTTCAGCCTACTTGAGGTGATCTCTTTGAGGGAAACAGAACAGGGAATGTGGTGGGGGACTGGCTTAGAGGACATAGAAATCCCATCGGGAAGGTACCACTTTAGGAACACCTTTTCTTCCCATGAGGAATACCCTGATAAGGAGGTACAGGCAGACCAAAGTAGCATGAGGTCATGGGGAGCTATGAGGGAACAGAGTATAGAAGGGAGGGAGGAAGAAGCAGCCAAAGAATAGTGCCATTGCTCTGATGGTGAAGACAAACTAGCAAGGGAGCATTCCCTCTCATGGCTGATGCCTGTGTCAGAGTGAGGCTTGTCAGAGAGATGACAGTATTTGTCTGTGACTGTGAGTAATTGCTGTTGAAGGGGAGGTCCTCTGCTGCATGTAAATGGTGCCAGCACCTAGGAGGTCTCAGTGAACATAAAATTAACTTAGGTTCAAAGACCCTTCAAACACATGGAACATAATTCACCAGAAATCCCAATTAACTGATATGTTTGGGACAGTCTGCAATTAAGAGAAAGCAGCAGAGAGAGCAAGCTGGCATTTAGGATTTATAGGGGCTGTTATAGGGACTAAATTTTAGATCTAGCCAATTCCTACAATGCCTGCATCTTCCTAATGAGAAATGATTTTCAGAATGAGAACTCTGGAGTCTTGTAGGCTTCTCATTCACCAAAGTTAGATCTTCTGGTGAAGGTGCAGGTGGCGAGACTGTTCTTTGAACCAATGCATCAGAGTTTGCACACTCAGATGGGTTTGCCCACTAAGTTAAAGTAGTTGATGTAGGAATGTACACTACATTTTTATTTATGTAATCCTTCCCTGTGATCAGGGCTTGTGGTACTTTCTTCTGAATATCTCTAATGGATTCAAATTCTCTTCTAATGCCAGTGGATGGGTTTGGTGAAAGCCTCCCAATGTCTCTGGGTACCAAGTTTGGGGAAGAAGACAAGAGGACAACTGACCAAGCTGTATAAAATGATACAATTTTGATACAAAAGAATGTATGGCTTTGAAAGAGGAAGTCATGGAGATGTTTACGGGTGGATCAATCACTGGTGCTATGAATGCAGCTTGCCACAGGACCCAGAGCTCCCCTGTGGTTCAGGAAGGGCACTTTCCGAAGAGAGCCTCTCCAAATCAAGGTCTAGTTCTGATCCAGCACCACTGTTGTGTTGCCTTAGATAGCAGCCCAAACAGTGGTTGGCACCAGGACCTTTTCTGTGCATCTTTCAGAAGACCAATAACACACAGGAAGGAGGTCTTAGATGGACACCGATGCCCATTCGTGGCTCCTACAGGACCCGCGGGAAGGTGTTTCCCTTGTAGAGTAGTGAAAGAGGAATGAAACATGGGCTTTTGGGGTTTGCAGAACTGCATTTGAATTCTGAGACTAGAGCCTCAGTTTCCTCATTTGTCACATGGAGATGGTAACCTTAGAAGCTTAAAGAGGCTAAAAGAGAAGACAGAAAATTCCCAGCACATAGTAGCCTCTTCCTTTGACTAACTCCCATTTATCCATAATAGTTTTGCTCGGACATGCATTCCTTGAGGAAACCGTCTTTGATCTCTAAGTCTGTGTAAGGCATCCTATCCATGGACACTATTCTTCTCCACCATACTTCTTAACACATTTCAAAGCATTGTTTTCTAAGCTCCACACTTGAGTAAACAGTCTTATTGCCCAAAACCTATCACAGTGCCTGATACATAGTTGGTTTTCCATATTCAATGTCCATTGAATCAGTGAAGTAAATGAATAAACAGTATATAGTACTTGTTTCAGTCCTTTGAGGGAAGAGGCTCACTGGTGTGGCAGAACAAGTCTGGACATAAGATTTTTATGGGTTCAGTTTGGTAGTGCAAACAGTGGGGTTCTGGGAGTGGTCGCCCAGATGAGGCAGCTCAGGTGTGTTCACTTCACCCAACTGCTTCCTTCTTTTAATTCTGGTCATAGCTAATTTTGAAGGTGGTCACCCACAACAGACAAGAGGGGAAATTACATTTTTTTGGATAAATTAGAAGTATTAAAATACTCATGCATGTGGTCAGTGGTTAGTTGATAGAAATCTAGGTATTTTCTCTTGAGTCTTTTTAAAAGGTTAATAGGTGGAGCTCTTTATTTCAGGCTTTGGAAGGGGGTAGAGTTGGAAGGGGGTAGAGTTGGGGGTTGGAAGGGGGTAGAGTTGTTGGACTAAGATGGGGTATGAAGAATCTAGGCATGTGTCAGGAATTCCAGACATTTAAATTTGCACTTATCAAATAGCAGTGTGTGTGAGGAATGCACCTACAGTCCAATGACCAGAGTTTGTGACATCTCATCCTTGTGCTAGCTGACTACCTAATTTTTCTATCTGCCCAATCTGTCTCAGTTTTCATATCTGTAAAGTGGGCACAGTACTACTGACTTTGCCACAAAGCTGAAATTAGTGCTGTATCAAGGTAAGAAGTCATGTAAAATAGTGATCTCTGGAAGTTGCACAGGTTGAGCCCAGTGGGCACTGATGGGAACAATTTCTATTGTGGCAGGTACCAAGAAACTTGGCACCCCTCTGCTGTTCTTTTCTGTGATGAAATCAGTCATCAAGCTCTGGTTGGCTTATATGTAAATAGAAAAATAATATGACCAAAGTAAACAAAAGTGGGAAATTGCATTTGTATAATTTAAAAACGGTTTATTTTTAAAAAATTCAAGTCATTTGTTTTCATTCAAGCCATTTCCTCTTGGTTTGAATGGATTATTGCTTTGTCGTTAATTGCACTCTGCTTAGAGTTTTTCTCCTTCTATTTCAAGACCAAGTACTATTCTTTTGTTGATGTAACCACTGACCTTATTAAAAGTTTGTCCGGATAAATCATGGTTTTTAAGATAAGAGGTACACTAACACAAACATGGAAAGCTGGTCACCACATGGAGGCTTGGAAAAGTCAGTGTTCTACAACTGGTTAATGGGGGCACATTTTAGCCTATAGTCGGGTTTGCCTTTTTCAATCCATTTGCAGCCTCATTGGGAAATGGGGAGGAGCTGTGAGTTTACTTGTAGATTTGCACGGAGTATAACATTTTTAAGAAATTTCCAAAGCATTTTGATCAGACAAGCTTTTGTTGGCTGAGAAATTATATGAGTGCACCCAAAATACTTTTGCAGAGTGTGGTGTTGAGTGCCATTTTATTCCCATGACCTAGAAGTTCAGTACAAAAGGCCAGGATTGAGAAATGCAGTCTGACATTTTATATACTTACATATATCTCACTTAGGGCCAAGCCATTCCTGAAAGTTAGTGTAAATTTTCCAAGTATCTTTAGGGAGAGGCAAAAGCCTCAAAATCTAAGAGGCACAGAGGCATCTCATTTGTGGGTCTATTCAGACTTTACATTCCTTTATTATGTGTGCGTGGTGGAAAGCTCTTTAATGTTAAAAGTAAATAATGGCCTTTAAGGTAGAAGCACTCAGATTATGACTTTAAATATTATTATAGATTTGTAACTGCAGCCAGATTATTTGATAATGCCTGTCTCTGTCTATTATCAGAGAACACTTGGAATGCTTTCGGCCTATTTTATGAAGGTTTGTTTCATAAGAGGAAGTAGATGTTTTAAAATATGATAACAAGGTTATGAAACTTCAGTTTCAGATGTAAAGAATGGTTGTTTGTTGATGAGAACAGAGCATGCCCAAAGCAAGAAAGGCTTTTTATTACTACCATCCAGGTCGACCTGCTTTAAGCAGCAACAGATGAGTCTTTTCGATACTAGATAGGGTGGAGTGAGTTATAATTATTTTACTTATCTGCCCTTATCTTAATTCATCTGCATATTTACTTATTGCAAATGTAATTATCTTATTTATCTGCATTTTCTCAGGGTGCAAGGGGGGGAATTTGAGCACCCTTCCTGCAGTCCTTCCTACAGAGTCCCTACATTCTTCTCTATTTGCACATGACTATGTCATAGGCATCTAATACAGAGCCCCCCTCCGCTAACTAGCAGAATTAAACTGACCAGTTTACAACTACTCCATAACTTGAGTTACCACATCCTGCAGATTTTTACTTTGCAGCATCTCTCGACTCTGCCCCCTTGCTTATTTCCATTTCCAGGACTACTCTGGGCTCTGTCTGGGCTCTGATCTAACATGATTGGACGAACTGCTCATCTGTGTAATATAGGTCATTCTCTACTGTGCTCTCAGATTAATTTCCTAATGTGGCACTTTGTTCCTACCACTTCCTTGCTCAAAGCACCACCATATTCCCATTACCTGCTGAGAAAGTGCCAACTTCTCAACCTGGCATTTAAGCTGCTTCTAATACGGCTCCATCCATTGGAAAAAAAACAAAAAAACAAAAATTCAGAACCTTTCTTAGCACGCTGATGGGTTTTTGAGGACATAGTGACAAGGCCAGGAAGAGCCTCTGCCTTTATGGATCTTCTAATGAGGGAGACAGATGTTAAATAGCTTATGGCAAAATCAGTTATTGACCATTGTGCAATGTGTTACAAAGGAGAAGCACCCTGTGTTTCAAGAATGTCAGGAAAGGCTCGCCGAACTCTGAAAGACATCCTGAAGTGTGAGCAAATGCTGGTTCAATGGAGTGAGGTTGGGGAAATGGGAGTGGGGAAGAGAAGGGGGGTAATGCAGAGGGAATAGACCATGGGGAGAAAGGAGGTGCACATGTGAGGAACAGAAAGCAGACTTTGCAGAGTAAGACAGGAGAGAGTAAGAGTGGAAAGCCGTCTCCATCTGCACGGCTTGGTGGGCCTGGGAAAAATTTTGGACTTTTTTCTATGGGCATTGGGAAACTTTGAGTAGGATATGACATAACCAGATCTGGGTTTTAAAAAGTCACCCTGTCTGCTGTGGGAGAAAGTTCTGGAGGCAGCCGTGGGTGCCTACAGAAAGAAGCTCTTGCAAAAGCCCAGGCAAGATAGAGAAGTCAGATTTAATCAATATGTTTAAGATGGATTGGAAAGGATTTGGAAGCTGTTGGGACAGGCAGGTAAGGGAGCAGCAGAATGGCTGTTGGGGTGCTGACGACCATTCTCCAGGACAGGGAATACTGGAGGAAGACCAAATTTGGGAAGAAATATTATGACTTTAGTTTTCACTTTCTTTCTTTCTTTCTTTCTTTTTTTTTTTTTAGAGGGGGTAGGGGGAGAGACAGAAGGAAAGAGAGAGTTTTTTTTTAAATTTCAATTTTAGGTAGTTAACATACAGTGCAATACTGGTTTTTGGAGTAGAATTCAGTGATTCATCACTTATATACAGCACCCAGTGCTCATCATAACAAGTGCCCTCCTTTTTTTTTTTTTTTTTTAACATTTTTTTTATTTTGAGAGGGTGCATGTATGACGAGGAGAGGGAAGAGGAGAAGCAGACTCTGCACTGAGCAGGGAGACTGATGTGGGGCTTGATCCTGGGACTCCGGGATCATTTCCTGAGCTAAAGGCAGACACTTGGCCAACTGAGCCACCCAGGTGCCCCAACAAGTGCCCTCCTTAATACCCATCACCCATCTAGCCCATCCCCTCAGTTTGTTCTCTATCATTAAGAGTCTCTTATGGCTTGTTTCCCTCTCTCCTTTTTTTCTTTTCCCCCTTCCCATATGTTTATCTGTTTTGTTTCTTAAATTCCACATATGAGTGAGATCATACGGTATTTGTCTTTCTCTGAATGACTTTTTTCACTTAGCATAATATACACTAACTCCATCCATGTCATTGCAAATGGCGAGATTTCATTCTTTTGGTGGCTGAGTAATATTCCATTATATATATATATAATTATATATATATACCACATTTATTATATATATTATATTAATATATATAATAATTATATATTATATAATATATAAAATATATTAATATATGATAAATATATATTTATAATATAATATATAATAAATATAATATATAATATAATATATATTAATATATATAATAAATATATATAATTATATATATATAATATTCCATTATATATATATATATATATATATATATACCACATCTTTAGTCGATAGACATTTGGGCTGTCTCCATAGTTTGGCTATTGTTAATGCTGCTATAAAAATTGGGGTGCATGTATCCCTTTGAATCTATATTTTTGTATCCTTTGGGTAAATACCTACTAGTGTAATTGCTGGATGTAGGGTAGTTCTATTTTTAACATTTTGAGGAACGTCCTTACTGTTCTCCAGGGTGGCTACACCAGTTTGCATTCCCACCAGCAGTGCAAGAGGGTTCCCCTTTTTCTGCATCCTCACCAACATTTGTTGTTTTCTGACTTGTTAATTTCAGCTATCCTGACAGGTGTGAGATGGTATCTCATTGTGGTTTTGATTTGTGTTTCCCTGATGAGGAGTGATGTTGAGCATCTTTTCAGGTGTCTCTTAGCCCCCTGGATATCTTTTTTGGAAAAGTGTCTATTCGTGTCTTCTGCCCATTTCTTAAATGGATTATTTGTTTTTTGGGTGAGTTTAGGTTCTTTGTAGATTTTGGATACTAACCCTTTATCAGATATGTCATTTGCTATTATCTTCTCCCATTCCATAGGCTGCCTTTTAATTTTGTTGATTGTTTTCTTTGCTGTGCAGAAGCTTTTTATCTTGATGAAATCCCAGTAGTTCATTTTTGCTTTTGTTTCCCTTGTCTGTGGTGACATGTCGAGTAAGAAGTTGCTATGGCTGAGGTCAAAGAGGTTGCTGCCTGTGTTCTCCTCTAGGATTTTGATGGATTCTTGTCTCACATTAAAGTCTTTCATCAATTTTGAATTTATTTTTGTGTATAGTGTAAGAAAGTGGTCCAGTTTCATTCTTTTGCATGTTGCTATCCAATTTTCCCAACACCATTTGTTGAAGAGACTGTCTTTTTTTCCATTGGATATTCTTTCCTGCTTTGTCAAAGATTAGTTGACCATATAGTTGTAGGTCCAATTCTTCTCTCTTCTGTTCCATTGATCTATGTGTCTGTGTTTGTGCCAGTACCATACTGTCTCGATGACTACAGCTTTGTACTACAGCTTGAAATCTGGAATTGTGATGCCTCCAGTTTTGTTTTTCTTTTTCAGAATTGCTTTGGCTATTCAGGGTCTTTTGTGCTTCCACACAAATTTTAGGATTGTTTGTTCTAGCTCTGTGAAAAATGTTGGTATTTTGATGGGGATTGCATTAAGTGTGTAGATTGTTTTGGGTAATATAGACATTTTAACAACGTTTGTTCTTCCAATCCATGAGCATGGAATGCTTTTCCATTTGTTTGTGTCCTCTTCAATTTCTTTCATAAGTGTTCTACAGTTTTCAGAGTATAGATTTTTTACTTCTTTATTTAAATTTATTCCTAGGTGCAGTTGCAAGTGGAATTGATTCCTTGATTTCTTTTTCTCCTGCTTTGTTATTGGTGTATAGAAATGCAACAGATTTCTGCACATTGATTTTTATATCCTGTGACTGTTTTGGTGGAGTCTTTTGGGTTTTCTACATAGAGTATCATGTTGTCTTTGAATAGTGAAAGTTTGATTTTTTTTTTTCTTGCCAATTTGGATGACTTTTATTTCTTTCTGTTGTCTGATTGCTGAGGCTAAGACTTCCAGTACTATGTCAGTAGTAATGGTAAGAGTGGACATCCTTGTCTTGTTCTTGACCGTAGGGGAAAGGCTCAATTTCTTCCCCACTGAGGTTGATATTAGCTGTGGGTCTTTCATATATAGCCTGTATGTTGCTGAGGTATGTTCTTCTATCCCTACTTTGTTGAAGGTTTTTTATCAGGAAAGGATGCTGTATTTTGTCAAATGCTTTTTCTTTTGTATATATATAATACTTTATATATGAACTTAGATTGGTGCCTGGCACAGAATGAATACTATATTTTCAGATGTACCACATCTGTCAAATGTGGTACACCATGTTGATTTGGGAATATTGAGCCATCTCTGCAGCCCAGGAATAAATGTCACTTGATCGTTGTGAATAATTCTTTTAATGTACTGTTGAATTCAGTCTGCTAGTATTTTTTATTGAGAATTTTTGCATCCATGTTCATTAGGGATATTGGCCTGTAATTCTCCTTTATAGTGGGATTTTTGTCTGGTTTTGGAGTCAAGGTAATGCTGGCTTTATAAAATGAGTTTGGAAGTTTCCTTCCATTTCTATTTTTTGGAACAGTTTGAGAAGAATAGGTATTAACTCTTCTTTCAGTGTCTGGTAGAATTCCTCTGGGAAGCCATCTGGCCCAGGACTTTTGTTTGTTGGGAGATTTTTGATTACTGATTCAATATCTTTGCTGGTTTGGGTCTGTTCAAATTTTCTATTTCTTCCTGTTTCAGTTTGGTAGTTTATAAGTTTCTAGGAATCTGTCCATTTCTTCCAGATTGCCCAGTTTGTTGGCATATAATTTTTCATAGTATTCTCTTGTTTGTATTTCTGTGGCGTTGGTTGTGCTCTCTCCTCTACCATTAATGATTTTATCTATTTGGGTCCTTTCTCTTTCCTTTTGATAAGGCTCACTTGGGGTTTATCAGTTTTATTAATTCTTTTGAAGAACCAGCTCTTAGTTTCATTAATCCATTTTCTCCTGTTTTTTTTGTTTGTTCCTATATCATTTATTTCTGCTCTAATCTTTATTTCCTTTCTTCTGCTGGCTTTAGGCTTTATTTGCTGTTCCTTTTCTAGATCCTTTAGGTGTAAAGTTAGGTTATGTTTTTGAGCCTGTATTGCTATGTACTTCCCTTTTAGGACTGCTTTTGCCTCATCCCAAAAGTTTTGGGCTGTTGTGCTTTCATTTTCATTTGCTTCCATGTACTTTTAAAATTTTTCTTTAATTTTCTGATTCTGATTTAACCTCCATGTATTTGAGGTCTTTCCAATTTTTTTCTTGTGATTCACTTCCAGTTTCATAGCGTTGTGGTCTGAAAATATGCATGGTATAATCTTGATCTTTTTGTACTTGTTGAGGCTGATTTGTGACCCATTATGTGATCTATTCTGGAGAATGTTCCATGTGCACTCGAGAAGCATGTGTACTCTGCTGCTGTAGGATGAAATGTTCTGAATATATCTGTGAAGTCCATCTGGTCCAGTGTGTCATTCAAAGCCATTGTTTCCTTGTTGATTTTCTGCTTAGATGATCTGCCCATTGCTGTAGGTGGGGTGTTAAAGTCCCCTACTATTAGTGTATTATTATCAATGAGTTTCTTTAAGTTTGTTACTGTTTTATATATTTGGGTGTTCCCATGTTGGGGGCATAAATATTTACAATTGTTAGATCCTCTTGATGGATAGACCCCTTAATTATGATATAATGCCCTTCTTCATCTCTTGTTACAGTCTTTGTTTTAAAATCTAGTTTTTCAGGGGATGCCTGGGTGGCCCAGTCGGTTAAGCGTCTGCCTTCGGCTCAGGTCATGATCCCGGGGTCCTGGGATTGAGCCCTGCATCGGCCTCCCTGCTCACTGGGGAGCCTGCTTCTCCCTCTCCCTCTGTCTCTCCTCCTGCTTGTGCTCTCTCTTTCAAATAAATAAATAAATAAAATCTAGTTTGTCTGATATAAGTATGGCTACTCCAGCTTTCTTTTGACATCCATTAGCATGTTAGATGGCTCTCTATCCCCTCACTTGAATCTGCAGGTGTCTTTTGGTCTAAAATGAGTCTCTTGTAGGCATCATATTGATGGATCTTGTGTTTTTATCCATTCTGATGCCCTAAGTCTTTTGACTGGAGCTTTTAGTCTATTTACATGCAGTGTGATTATTGAAAGATAAGAATTTAGTGCCATTGTGTTACCTGTAGAGTTGGTGTTTCTGGTTTCTGGTGATGTTCTGTGGTCCTTTCTAGTTTTTGTTGCCTTTGGTCTTTTTTCTTCCCTCAGAGTCCCTCTCAAAATTTCTTGCAGGGCTGGTTTGGTGGTCATAAACTTCTTTAGTTTTTGTTTGTCTGGGAAACTCTTTATCTCTCCTTCTATTCTGAATGACAGCCTTGCTGGATAAAGTATTCTTGGCTGCATATTTTTCACATTCAGCACATTGAATATTTCCTTCCACTCCTTTCTGGCCTGCCAAGTTGGGACAGAGAGAATCTTAAGCAGGGCGTGTAACCCAACACGTGGCTTGATCTCACAACCCTGAGATCTTGACCTGAAATGAAGTCAAGAGTTAGACATTTAATGACTGTGCCACCCAAGTGCTCCTACTTTTTACTTTCTATAAGACATTCAAGTAGTGATTTTCAGTAGACAAATAAATTGAAAGGCAGTGTTGTAGTGGTTAAAAAGCATGGTCTGTGAACCCTGATGGACATTTAGCAGCTGTGTGGTCTTGGGAAAGTTTCTTACCTTTCTGTGCTCACTAATTTCTTCATCTGTAAAATGGGGATTATAACAATAGTACCTATGTTATAAGGTTCCTTTGAGGCCCAAATGAGCTTAGCATATATAAAGAACTTAGATTGGTGCCTGGCACAGAATGAATACTATATTGATGTTGGTCACTATTATTATTTATAGACAAGCCCAAAGCTCAAAGAAATCTGGGCTGCTCCTGTAAATTTGGGGCTTGTTCACGAATGGTAAGTGTGAAGCTTCATGTGGGTTGAGGCTCTTTTGGGAGTGTGTACAGAATGAAGAAGGAAGATGGCCTCACTCCAGGTCTTAAGGAATCCAAGAGTAGACTGAAGATGATGAGCGAATCATAGAGCCTGGGACTGAGTAGAACAGAGTTAGAGACAGAGGAGAAGTTAGGAAGCAAAGGGAAGACTGTGCTTCGAGGAGGAGGGAGGCTTCAGCATCATCGTAGGCTGCTAAGAGTGCCTGAATGCTAGGACTGAAAAACGCCCAACTGATAGCAAGCCATCATTGAAAACTTTTGCAAATTTTAGGTGGTGCAGTGGAGATTGAAGCCAGGTTAGGAGTGGGGAAAGAGGGAGACTTTAGGTGGGAACAAATTATTTGAGAAGTTTGGCTTTTCAGAGAAGAAAACTTCAGCCAGGAGTACAGGTTAGCTCCTGGCCAAGTGTGGGCCAGTCAATGAGGACTAGCCCTGAAGTATCTAAATTCCCTTTTGCAGGCAGTGGAGGGAGCTATACCTCCCTTGGTCATCGCCTTCAGTTGGCTGAGGAATTAGCCTCGGCAGTCTCCTGCATTGGCTGAGTTCAGCAGTTGTGGAAGTGACCTGTGTTGGCCAGGTTTCTGTAGGATTCAGTGGTCTTGACATCACCAGTGGGCAGCAAGAATATCTTACCACCCAGGGAAGATGATAGGTGAGGGATTGGGGAACATGTCAGCCAGGCTCTTTCTGGAAAGTGAACTAGAGCTGTAACTCAGAAGGAAACTGACTTCCCTATCAGTCTGGGCTCAGATGCTTGTGTGTGGAAAGAGCATTTTTTTTTTCTTTTTTTGTCTGATACAGGTCTGGATGAGACCCCAGGTCAAAGTACCACTTTAACAAATATATGTTCCATCACCTCAAATGAGGAAACCTGGCAGAACAATCAGGTCCAGGTTGAAAATAGATGTTTTGTGGGAACATCTGCTTTTGGGAATACTTTCCTCTAATGTCCCTCTTTAACTACAAAGTGTGAGCCTTTCATTGTAGCATGCTGTGATTTGCTGACAACTGTTGGAATGTGGAGGTGAACTACCTTAGGTCATCTGGTTATGATGCCAGGCCACTGGAGGGCTCCAGGCAGGCTGGATTCAGAACTGTGAAGTCATTGGATTTTGTAAGGGAGGGATTCACTGAGATTGATGGTACTCACTTCCCATAGTTTTTGCCCCCCCGCCCCTGAACACTACACCTTTTATACGAGAAAGAAGCAAATAATAGGAAATTAAACCTAGTCAATTTGTATTATTCTTGGTAGTTTTGTTCTAAAAGTTTCTGTCTGAACACTGAATTAGTGGATATTGAACCACTGTTCCTAGAGGAAATACAGGCTCAGGTTGTATTTCACATTTTCTTCAGTGGTTATTATGTAGCCTTGTTTTATGTGCATTTCTGTTTAAAGCTACCTTATTGTCAATTCATTAACATTGAACTCTTGACTAACACTGCTAGAACTCATGCGGGAGTGAAGTTTAGCTAAGACATGTATTTTCTCTTTAGGGTATATCATATCATAGCTTTCTTGTGCTTAGGAGCAGTAGATAGCACTTCAGTACTATGGGGTGATTTTTAACAGTGAAATCGTCAAAAAGTACAAAACAAAAATTGTGGCAGTAAATATACCATGAAAAAGAATGCTTGTATATAGTCTGAAAGCTGAAACAAGAAGACAGGGTGTCCCTACTGTTTGTTTTCAGCTGGGAACATGTGTGTCAGGCAGCTCAAAATTTGCCCCTACTCTGTGCATGTTCACAAATGAGTGGGAAAGCAGGGTGAATGTTGATATTGGGGTTACAAATAAGTTTTAGTGAGTAGATGAATTAAAAAATATGGAATCCATGAATAATGAGGTTCAATTTTCATGGATGCCTATAATTTGGATAGTTTGGTACAAGCTGATTATTTTAACCCTTTAACATACCTTCTTATGCTGAGATTCTGTCATTGTCCTGGGGGTTAAAACCAAATCAGTCCAAATGTCTATACCTTTTATATCTAAAATGCAAAATAAGAGATATTCAGAAACCTGGAAAGACACCAAAAGGTCCATCCTCATACTTGTTTTTCTCATAGCTGCAAGATGGTGGTGGCAGTTCTGAGCATTCTATTCAGACCCACAAAAGAGAAACTATTTCTTCCTGTGTGTCTTATGTTCGTGAAAAATCCTTCTCTGAAGCATTCTGAGAGATTTCCTCTCACATCTCATTGGCTAGGAGTATGCCACAGGTCTAGCCATTTGCTGGAAAGAGTAATGAGATCAAGATAATTGACTTAAACCAATCCAAATTGACCCCCTGGTGCTGGGGATGCACGTCTTCTGAAGCAACATGGCTTTTTTTTTTTTTTGGTAAGATTTTATTTATTTGAGAGAGAGAGAGTGAGTGAGCACAAGCAGGGGGAGGGCAGAGGGAGAAGTAGACTCCCCGCTGAGCAGGGAGCCCGATGCGGGACTCCATCCCAGTACTCCGAGATCATGACCCAAGTCGAAGGCAGACACTTAACCGACTGAGCCACTCAGGCATCTGCCACATGGCTTTGCAGAGAGATGATTTTGAACAAAACTGGGCTCCATCAGAAGAGGAAAAGGAAATGAATTTAGGATAATCAAACAGTAGTGTCTACCATACCTACTAATCAAAGAGTGTGCACTAATATATGGGAAGAATTTTAATCTCAAATTAAGTTTGTGTTTTATGTGAGAGTTTCTACCACCCTTAGTAGGCTGCCAGGACAATTACACGGTATCCTTCTGGATACTTCTCTTCAGAGGGAATCTTCAGAGGTTCATTCTTTCTTCAGGCACATAAAAAAGAAGCTCTCATTAAAACCATTGGGGAAGGTGCCTGGGTGGCTCAGTCATTAAAGCGTCTACCTTCGGCTCTCCCTCTGCCCCTGCATGTGTCCCCTCTCTTGCTGTGTCTCTCTCTGTCGAATAAATAAATAAAATCTTAAAAAAAAAAACCAAAACCATTGGGGGGGGAAAACTGTGAGCAAGAATTTGTGGGACTTAATCTTGCTATGGTAGGATAAAGGGGAGTCCAGATTCTTTGCTACTACTCCCTTTGAAAGATGGAATCTAATTGCCCACCCCTGGAGTTGGGCTGGTCTTTATGGGTTGCCTAATCAAAAGAATGTAGACCCAGACCTCTTTGAATATTCAGTCTTGAGATATAGCTACTGTGTTATGAAGAAGTCCAAATATTCCATGGAGAGGCCCCTGTGAAGAAGAACCAAAGCCCTTGATGACAGCCTGGGTTGAGCTCCAAGCTGATAGCTGGCATCAACTTCCCAGACATGTGAGTACATCATCTTGGAAGTAGATCTTCCAGCTCCAGATGAGCCTCCCCAGCTGAAGCTGCATGGAGCAGAGATGAACCATCTCTACTGAGCTCTACCCTAATTGCAGATTCATGAACAAGATAATTGACTATTTTTGTTTTAAGCCACTGTAGTTTTGGGTGGTTTGTTATTAAGCAATATATAACCAAAACACTTAAGAGAAAGCAAGACAGACTCAAGATTGGAATAATTCTAGCTAGATGCTTAAACAAATAGGCTTTTAATTAGACTCTAATTAATCACCCTAGCTCTACCATGGTGCTCAAAAATGCTTATTGAATGAATGAATGAATGAATGGTCATTTCACCCTTGCTGCCTTCAGAATAGGGAATAAAGAGAAACTTTTAGGGGCGCCTGGGTGGCTCAGTCGTTGGGCGTCTGCCTTCGGCTCAGGTCATGATCCCAGGGTCCTGGGATCGAGCCCCGCATCGGGCTCCCTGCTCTGCGGGAAGCCTGCTTCTCCCTCTCCCCCTGCTTGTGTTCCCTCTCTCGCTGTGTCTCTCTGTCAAATAAATAAATAAAATCTTTAAAAAAAAATAGAAAAAAAAAAAAAAAAAGAGAAACTTTTAGGCAGTTCTTTTCCAGGAATATGATTTCAAACCTTGGTCCTTTCTGTTTCTTTGGAACATCCAGAAAAATCCTAGAATCAAAGAGCTGAAAGGAGCATGTGTGATTTGTCAACCTGCCCTGGGGTTACATGGCACTTCATTCATATGCTTTCCAAGTTGGTTTTATTGCCTCTTTAACTTTTCTCTTTAAAATCTCAAGAGAAGAAAAGCATCAACCTCAGTTTGTGACAAGTGAGTCATTAATATTAGCCAAGAAAATGGAGAAAAAACATTTTCCCCTCAATTTATAATAAAAAGGATTTTTTTTCTTAAATGTACTTATTTCCACATTTTAGGTAATGAAGTCCACTGCATTTTGGAATGATTTCCCAACAGATGAGAGAATTCCCATTTCTTTTCCCACAACGGTCCATAGAGCAGAGCCCCCACAACTTTGTAGAGCATGGGGGAGGGGGGTCTACCTCAGTGGCCAGTGAATGCCAGATCTCTCTAGTGGGGACATTGAGTTGAGTGACTGGGCTCATCAGGCACCACAGAAACAAATTCTAGGGTTAAGTTTGCCTCCTGCCTAGGCATTGCCTTTAAGTGCTTAGGCTTATAGTACTCATTGTGGAGATGCCTGGACTCTTCCCATGAATTTTATATATAAAGGAAGGTTATGACCAATGAAGTCTTTGCTTGAGAATCAGGTTCAGTCTTTTAAATTATGTCTTCAGTTTTAATATCTGCCTCGAGGAGGCAGATCAATACTATTGTGAATAGCTAAGAGAGTTGAGAACTGGTAATTCACAGAAATTGGCTCCATGAATCTTTCTAGTTGTGCAACCCATGTTCTCTACTTAATATGAAAAAAGAAGTTGGGGTATGTATTTTTGTTAAATCCTAAGATCAACAACTTTGTAGGACAGAATAAACTGGAGAACTGCCTCTAAGGCCAGTGTTGAAATCCCATTTCTGTAATGTAGTGTTTTCAAAGGGCAGCCTTCAAACCATTTTTACCAGAATTACCTAGTGTGTATGTGTGTGTACTTGTTAAATATTCAAATACCTGGGCCTCACTGTAAACATAGTGAATCTGAAGGGGGTTGGGGCAGGAATCTGCTTTTCTAATAAGCCTTTCCTGTTATTTAAAAGGTCCTGACACCTGATGTCCCTGCAGGAAGACTAGTGGTTTGTGAACAGCCATCTCAGAGGTAAAAAGAGCCTTTAGAAGACACTGAGAGATGAGTATTTCACCTTCCACTGTCCCCAGATGACTTGTCAGGAAGTGGAACTTACAGAGAGGTCTTTGGGACTCCATAAGTGGTTCTGAACAGGAATCTTTAAACTCGATTGATCAACGATTTTCTACTTTAAATTTCTACCATTGATGTTCTTATACAGCAGGACTGTTTAGTAGAATTTTGGAGCATTTAAAAAAATACTGCATTATCACAGACCTTGCTTAACCCAAAGGTGAGAAATCAAAGGGGATGGATATTTGCCTGTTTAAGAGAATACTTTGACACTTTCGAAGTTAGGGTTAGAATATTTTGTTCCTTATAGATGTAATGAAAACTTGTAGCCATAAAAACATTGTCTTAAACTGTTATAATGGTTCCAATAAGTCACACCTTTCTGAACTGAACCTGGGCTGGCCCACTGACTTCCTTGGGCTAAAACCACTTGGTGGAAGTAACATTGTATGAGTTCTGGGACAGGGTCCACTTTCATGCTTTTGTGGCTTGTCATGTAAAGAAGCTTAGGCTAGCCTCTTTGAGCATGAGGGGACCTATGGAGGGAGAAGCCCTGTTGGGTGAATGATGATGAGCTGTCACAATTGAGGTACCAGAGCTGTGAGTAGAGCCATCTTGGATTCTACAGCTTCAGTCATTTTGCCAGCTGACTGAAAATGCATGAATGAACCCAGAGAACTCATGGAGCACAGACAAGCTACCCATCTGGGCCCAGCCTGATTGTAGAATTATGAGCAAATCAATGGTTTTAAGTCACCAAGTTGGGGAATGATTTGTTACATAGCGCTAGATAACTGTAACAAACATGATGGGAGACATGGGTCCTTTGGGTCACATGACACTCGGGGAAGCCAGAAAGGAAGAACTGTAATGGAAACACCTGGGGATGGAAATATTCTAGTTGGGCTGTGGATGCAATCCCTCAGAGAAAATAGAAGCAACACCATGTCTTGTGCATACTTCTGTTTGGCACTAATATAATCTGATTTGTTTCTCTGCCTATCTCTCTCACTAGAATGTGGAGAGTTCCTTGTAGAAGAGGCCATATTTCAGTTGTTCTGTAGCTCTAACACCTAATAGTGTTTACCATATAGAGGTTGCTCAAGAAATGTTTGTTAAAAAAACAAAACACTGAAATAACCCCAATCAAGTGCTACTGTGTTATCAAGGAATAGGAAGGAAACGGTGCACTCTTGAATGAACCAGTACAGAGGAGTCTAGAGAAAGGAAACAGTAGTTGTTTCTTTTGAATTTGAGTTTTTCTTCTTTGAGTTGCACAGTTTATATTTCCTTTCCAGGATGCTTGATGCTTCCTACATTAGTCCTTCGCTTTGTGGTAATTACTATTGCTCCCTAGAAAAAGGATATAGAACTTCATTGTTGGATTTTTCTCCCCCATGATTTAATTCCATCATTTTAACAGGTTGGTATGAAAAGGCAATTTGATTTATGCCTATAGTTGGGAAAATACAATGGAACTTTAAATGTCTTTGGTGGCAGTATCTTATAAGATCACAAAATGAAAGCTATGTCCATTTTGAAAATTGGTATACATGTGTGTTTGTGAGTTCATGGCTGCTCAGAGTGTCTATTTCTAAATGTCCCTTATTCTGTTTCTCTCCTCCACCCTCTTTTTCCTTATCCTTGTTTTGGTCTCTCTTTCAATTTTCTATCTTTATAAACACTTGCTGTATCTTTATCTTATTTAGCATTAAAATCAAACTGCAGCACATATTTTACTAATTATACTATAAACCACTTGTATTTTTTGTGTTAATCTAAAAATCAAATAAATAGAACATTATATAATTCTTTCTTGAAACACTCCTAATTATAAGGAAGTCCTATGTAACTTACGTCACTGATGAGTTTTCTGTGGGTAGTGGCCCTAAATATTAAAAAAGGTTCTCTCTACTGGGTGAGATCTGGCCTATGATGCCTTTAGGTCCTGTTTCCTCTTTTCAGTCATATTGAACTTGAGTAAATGGGGAGAGAGGAATGAAGTTTGGCTCGAACCTACTGAGGAAGCCCTCAGAGGACTTCCTTGCCTCTGTTCAGAGACAGAATCCCAGCTGGAATGGAAGCCCTGATGACAGTCAGCCTTGACCTTTTCTGAAAACCAATCAGCAGATTGTCAGAGGCTGCTTTCTAACCTCCCTCTTGAGCTATTCCATGTTTGGAGCAGTGTCTCACTACCCCTACCTGGCTCCATCTCCACCTGGGGAAAGACAGTGTAAGATACTGTGATTTCTCTGCTCATGACAAATCTGCCTAGTTTTCTGTCTTTTCTCTCTTATAAATCCATCAATGCCAAATCCCTGGTTCTTTCTTGGATCCCTAACTCTGAGGTCATAATTTCTAAACCCTGAATGCCACACAAGTGTGGTAGAGACTGCTGCTGCCCACCAAGAGTCATTGTCTTCTTCACTCCCAGCCTCACTCACAGTTATATGTATTCATGTAGCTGAATTCATGCCAGTGGAATGTGAGTGAGTATGGTATGGTGTAGGCCCATTTGGGCTGGCCATAACCTTCCATGTTTGTCCCTCTATTCTTTCTCTCTTCTGTCCAACTGGAATGGCAATGCCTAGGATGACCTTGGAAGCATGGTAGAAATGACAGAGCTGCTGTCAGCTTGGATCCCTGAAAAACTGCATTGAGCAGACCTCCCTTCAATCTGGAACCCTGGATTGTTATGTGAATGAAAAATTAATTCTGTTGGGGTTGAGGCTTTGCGTTTTGGGTATTTAGCACTTAGCTTACCCTAATAAACCAAGATAATATAATAATTGTGTAAGTGTTCAGTAAACAAGTTCAGCCTAAGATATTGATACATCATGAGTGGCTTATAGTGGAAAGAACTCTGGTGAGCATTCCAAAGCAAGCTTGTGTGCATGTGTGTGTGTGTGTGTGTGTGTGTATGTATTTCAGGTCAAAAGCAAATCCTGTTCTAACATAATGAAGTGTATCAGTTAGCTTATGCTTTTGAACAAAACACCCCCCAAATGTAAGGACTTTATAACATTTTAATTAATAACATACTGTGGAGCAGCAATTAACTGGGGTTCTTCTGGTCTTGCCTGGGGCTGAATGCTCTAGGATGGTCTCATGGCTAGAGTACATTGGTGATTCTCCAGCAGGCTAGCTAGGACATGTTCACATAGTAATCTCAGGGTTTTGAGTGCAGCAAGAGAGGGCAAGTGTCAGTGCACAAGCATGTTTCAAGCCTTTTCTTGTCTCACGTTTGCTAATATCCAAATGGCTAAAGCAAGTGACATGACCAACCTCAGGTTCAGGCTGTGGAGAAATGGGCTTTTTCTGAATGTGGCATTGATGGGAAGACATGCAAAATATTGTGGCTTTTTGAGGGGGGAAATTTATCATTATTGAGTCATGAAAGTGAAGTGCCACAATGCTAAGCAACCTCATAGAAGGTGGAGTCTGGTACTCTTGTTTCCACCTTTTTTTTTTTTTTTTTTTTTTTGCTGTGGGACCTTAGAATGCAGGAATGGAAGCACAGTAAAACTGCTCAGTTCAGTAATCTCTAAAGTCCCACCCTGTACTCTAATTTTGTCTTTCTTTCCCAGCAGAGGAATCAGGGTCAAAGTACACATTATGGGAACTAAAAACGTAGTTTTGTATGTTGTTTTATGGTGGTTGCAGGGGCACCTCCTGACCAGCCAAACCCTGAGCAAGACTCAGAGCAAACTGGGTAGGTGCCAGTGCCAAGGGCTGTGCCAGGGCACAGAGCCGTGCCGGCCCAGCTGTGGCCACTTCCATCTCCTTTCAAGTTTAACTCGGGTGAGTGGGAGCTGGGAATCCATTTTTATTTCTGGTCTGCTTCCTGCTGATTGTGATTCTTCCGTTAATGCCCTTTGCAAGTTGAATCTCACCTCCACTATCCTCTTGCAGGCCAGATTCTCTTTTTATAGGTGTTTTCTTTTGCAGGGGTGGTGAATTGATGCAGCCACATTTTCCAAATAAAAATAAACCAGAGTGGAAGGTGCCCTTGAAAGCGTCAGTGCTTGGAGCAAAGTCCCGGAACTCTGTGGAGCTGTCAGCCTCCAGGGGGCCTGCTCTTGTTTTGCCAGAGTTTGTTGGTGGGGGGGGGGGGCAAGTGGCAATGGTGACAGCCCTCCTCTTTCAGAAAGCAGCAGTCAAAAACCTTGAAACCTCCTTGAAATAATCCCCCTTTTAATGCCTGGGGGTGTGGAACCCAACCTTGGTGGGAGAAAATGAGGGGGTGGAGTAGGGGCAGAACTGAGATTTTGTCTTTTTCCCAGATGAACAGTTATCATGTCTATAGATCCTGTGACTTTTCCATTCCCCACACGTGCTGCCCCACACTTTTCTTCTAGAGGGATTCGTCTTAGGGTGTTCGGCTGGACTAGTGCCCTGCGTGTAGCCTCTTACCCTCTAGTCTCTCCATGTTTTCTTACAAAGAGAAAATTGGGCTACACCACCAGGAGAGAAAGTGCTAGAAGGGGAAAAGGAGCCGTAGAAGAGCAGCCTCCATGCCTAAGGTGGGGAGGGGCATTCCCATGGAGTGGAGGAGCTGATGGGCAGAGTGGGTGAAAGGGCCTCAGGGCTCTTTGAGTCTGTCCCCAGCCCCCACTCCCATAAACTACCAGGCTGGTGCCGGGAAGAACGCTCTTGGTGTAATTCTCTGAAAATAACAATGGGGGAGGGGCGCTTGGGTGGCTCAGTCGGTTAAGCGTCTGCCTTCGGCTCAGGTCATGATCCCAGGATCCTGGGATCGAGCCCTGCATTGGGCTCCCTGCTATGTGGGAAGCCTGCTTCCCCCTCTCCCACTCCCCATACTTGTGTCTCTCTCTGTCAAATATATTCTTAAAAAAAAAATGAGGGTGGTAGTGACCGGTGGCTGTCGCAAACCAGAAGGTGAGGATGAGAAGGAAGTGAAGGGGGAGGAAAGGAGAAAGATTAAAACTGATTTTCCCAACCCAGTCCTACAAATGGGAATTTCTGGGTAAACATGGTGACTCCTTTTGTTCTAATACTGCTCCTTCTAACAATTAAAATTGAAGATCAGGCCAAAGACACTAGCCAGTAATTGGCGCCCTTTCCTATCCTATGATGCTGTTAGTACAACTTGTGCCCTAGAGGAGATCCTCCGTAAGGGCCACTTTCTTTGAAAGTAAAAAATGAAACAGGGTTATTAGATTTCCAGTGAATCTTAGTGACTCAAACTCTGGGCCACATTTAATGGCTGTGCTGGATGAATATAAAATAGTTGAAAGATCATAACTGTGAGCTACAATGACCATTACTGATAGCAGTTGGAGATGAGTGTGTGCTAGGAGGGCAGTGGAGAAAGAGTTTAGGATGTAAATTAAGGAGGAGAGGAAGTTGGAGAGTATGGGTAAATGTAGGTTATTGAAAAATGGAAAGGGAGAGAACAGACAACACAAATGAGTTTGTGGAGGATATTTTGTGTGTCAGCAAAGAGGGGCAAGAAGTGACAGGAAGCTTTTTTGGCATAAAGCTGCTACCCTGGAGAGGCTGACTTGGGGAAGTCAGGGAAGCTCGTACAAGAGTTTCAGACTTTGTTGTAAAAGGACCATTAGAGGAAACTTCTTAGAGGCATTCCATCCAAATACTGGTTAAGATGTTTGATGATCCACTGTGTCCAGGGCTGGCCATGATGAAAGATTAGAAGTAACTAGTGTAACCAATAAATCTCCAGCCTTATTAGTCTGTGTCCTACAAATAAGAGTCCACTTTGCTTTAATATCCCAATTAATTTTCTCGAGTACCCATTGGCCTAATTGCAGGAAATTCATTTCTCTCAAAAGTTCCCCAGCTAATTTTAAGACCACTTCCTTACTGTATAATTAAAAGGGCTCCACCATGTTACTGCTTAGAGAACAAAGGGATAGACTGCTTCAAAGTCAAGTTCTGGGTTGCCTCCAGAAGGCAGAAACTATTACTTTCAGAAGGGAGTTATTTTTTCGGCTTCTGAACAAGCAAAGTTGGTCTCTGCAGGTACCTCGTTGCAATGCAAACAACCTCCTCCTTCATTAAGTGCCTACTGTGTACCAGACACTTTGTTGGGTGCTATATTAAATGAGACGTAGGTTAAGTTGTGCAACTGGGTCCCAAAGTAACAGTGTCTTAAAGAGCACAGAGTTTATTCCTCTTTGTAAAAGTGTGGCTGGTGTTTTGACTCTGCTCTATAGTCGTGTAAGATCCCAAGTTTCTTTGATCTTGTTGCTCTGCTATCGCCTGGGTCTTGTCCCTGTCCATACCTTCCAAGGTGGCTCTCTATCACATCACGTGCCAGCCAGAGCCAAGGAGAAAGGGAGAAAAGAGGGCAAGCCCAGAGATCATACATTTTTTTTTTTCCACATTCCAGAACTTAGGCCATGACTACATCTAGCTGCAAGGGAAGTTTGAAAATACAGGTTTTACTCTGAATGATCATATGCCCGGCTATAAATGCTATTATAGTGGCAGAAAGAGACAGTATATAATAAGTAAAAGCAATAGTTGTCGCCATAGGCGCCTAACATACATTTTTTTCATTTAGCCTTTACAGCGGCTCTGCAAGATCATTATATTATCCCTCGGAAATTTAGGCTTAAGGAGGCAACTTCCGTTGGTCAGACTTACCAGGAAGCCAGAGGGCAGGGAAGACTTAAAGAATGTGGAGAGCAGAGGAGGGGAAATGTTGGGAATGGATGAAAGCAAATAGGTTGGTGGCAGGCATGTCATCCAGAAGTCACCATGGACTTGGCATGTGAAGAATCCCTATATCCCCACCCAGGTGCAAACACTTATTTACTGGATATGTGCCACAAGGATATGTGTCTAAGTAAAAACAGGCTTAGGGAAAAAGAGGACAGTTTTGAGTTTGAGATTTATAGTACAAAATTGAAAGGAAAAGAGTTTAATTCTGTGCTTTCTGAAAACCCTTGTCCCTCTACTCAGGATAGAGATGAAGAAGATAGAGATGGTGAATATTTGACAGGACAATTAGATTGGGAGTAAATGTACAATAACGTCAAATCAAGCTTCCCTATTGTTCTCACACTAACTTGAAATGATGCACATGATAGAAATAAAGCTATTCCTGTATGCCATTCAACATTTGCTGGAACTGCTTTCAATTTCTCAGGTGTTCCCTGGTCCCTCTTACCTCCTACCCTCTGAACATGTTGTTTTTTTTGAAACTCCACCCCCACATCTCTCTTACCCTTCCCCCTTCTAAACCTCCCATTTTTGCATTGTTCAGCTAATCCCTTCTCATCCATGAAGACTCAGCTAGATGCTACTTCCTCAGGAGGCTTCCCACAAACCTGGCTTAGACTTGTCTTCTATGCATATTATTGCTACATTATTCCTAGTAATGGTAATCATATTATTAATGCTTATTGAATACTTTCCACATGGCAAGTGCTGTGCTAAGTGCTTTCTATGCCTTATCTCACTTAGGCTGATAAGATGTGTACTATTATTTTCCATATTTTAGGGTTGAGAAAACTGAAGATCAGAGAGGCTTAGAGTCTTAGTTTCCTTCAGCTCCTGTAACAAATTACAATAGACTTAGTGGCTTAAAACAAAAGTTTGTTCTCTTACAGTTCTGGAGGCCAGAAGTCCAAAAGCAAGATTGAGGTCAGGCTGTGCTCCCATCCAAAGGTTCCAGGGGAGCCTGCCTTCCCTCTTGAAGCTGCTGGAGGTTCCAGGTGTTTTTTGGCTACATCATTCCAATCTCTGCCCCTGCTTTCTCCTTTGTGTGTCTGTGTCTTTTGTTTCTAATAAAAACACATGTTACTGGAGTTAGGGCCAACTTAGACAATCCAGGATGACCCCATCTCAGGATCCTTAATTGTATCTGCAAAGACTCTTTATCCAAATAAGGTCATATTCACAGGTTCAGGGGTTAGACTGTGGACCTATCTTTTTGGGGGCCACTACTAGACTAAGTAATTCAGACAGTTGCTCAGGGCTAGGATGGGAACTTGGGCAGTGAGACTCGAGAACTCAAGCTTACAATCTCTGCTATTTTGTTTCCCTGGGTGTATCTTGAGTATCCACTGCCCCTATCTTAGTGCTATATACTTGTATAGTTTCCCGTTAACTGGACTGTATCCCCTACTAGGAGTATTGGGAGTGACTATCTTTGTTGATACCCATTGTTTTCCCAACACAGTGCCTGGTTGGTGGTATGTTTTCAGTGACTTTATGCTGAATGAATAAATCAATGCTGGTCACATCGCAGAGCTCTTTGGAGCATATTGATCTGAGTCACTGTACTGGCCACAAATCTGGTCACCTCCTCATTGTCCCCTCTTTCCTGAAGATCCTGCCCACCTCTTGTTCTGTGTCACTGTTTCCGGAGCCTTTGTCCAGTACCTTGATAGGTAGGGGTCTGAGCTCTGCACCCAGGCTGACTCTCCCTAATGCCCAGCACCACAGCCCTGTCTGCACTGAGTGTCTCTCTCCTTCTGGACGTGGATAAAGCACCACTCCACAGGAATGGACTCCAGCTTTCTGAGCAGCCATGGAGGAGCCAGATGATATAACTTAGAAATATGGGGGTGAGCTTGTTATGGGGTAAGCCTCCCTCAGTGAGAAGCAGGGAAATTTAGACTTACAGACCAGTTGGTAAAGGAGATTATAATTCTGCTTCTCTAGATGCCACTTGTGCCCCTTGATAGGATGTAAACATTGTGTATCACCTTGAAATATTTTTTATATTCTCTACTAGGTCCCCCCAATTCTTGAATTATAATGGAAATTTTATATATATATGATGATGGATTTGTAACGGAAGTTATGTGTATATAAAATGATACAACCTTATATTCAGGTGGCAGAAATATATGCATCTTTTCCTTGTTGAAAAGCCACATAGCGAGCTTAGCATCAACCTTTCTCATCCTGTATTCACTAAATGAGGACGTGAGGAAATGATAAAGAGGTGGCAGGGAGTGTGTGAGGAGAGGCCTGGCCTCCATTTCTGGGGAAATGATGAGCTCCAGCTGGGTAGGTCTAAGGTGGTAGCCAGTGAAATGCAGCTGGAGGATGAGTCGGTCAAGGGAGCGGGGAAGGAGAGGAAAGGGCATCCAGAGGGAGAAGGGAATGATCTGGGCGTAGCATGGAGGCTGGAGTTCATGTCATGACATCTCTTCTTCCTAATGATTCTTGCCTGGACTCCATAATCATCCTTTTAGAATTGAGGTAATATTCATATAAAATGTTCAAAAAACATAAAATTGCTCATTCGATAGTATGCAATTCAGTGGCATTTAGTACATTCACAGTGTTGTGTGATCATCACCTCTATCTAGTTCCAGAGCCTGTCATCACCCCAAAGGAAACCCTGTCCCCATTAAGCAGCACCCTCCCCTTCTTTCCCCAGCCCTGGCAACCACCAGTCTGTGTTCCGTCTCTAAGGATTACCCTAGTCCAGATATTTCATATGAATAGAATCACACATAATGTGACCTTTCATGTCTGGCCTCTCATAATAGTCTTTTTAACATGTCTTCCATCTTCCCTCATTGTCTTTTCCAGTCTATTCTCCATAAGCAGTCATGACGCTCTTTCTAAACCATAAAACTGAGCATGCCACTCCCTTTTGTAAAATTCTTCAAATGCTTCCAAGTGCCTTTGGGATAAAGTCTGTATGATTGTGCCTGTCAACTTCTCCAGGCAGCTTTCAGACTCCTTGGTCCTCATGGACCACTGTCACTGCCCATTGTGTCCAAACCCAACTCGTTTCAGTGTTTTGCTCACCTCTGGGCCTTGCTGTAGCTGTGACCCTTGCCTGGAGCACTCCCTCCTCACCCACCCTCTCTTGCCTTGTATTAGATGTGACTCCCTTCAGAAAACCTCTAGACTGGGTTAGTACCCTTGGTACAAACTGTTTTTCCCTTTTCTGCCAGCCTCATAGAAATGGGAACTCTATTGCATTCTGTGATTAAAACACTAGTTTCCCCTACTGGAGAGGATTAGCCTCCAATGAGATGAGCTGAATATTGGTTTTTATTAAAGCTCTCCAGATTCCAATAGGCAGCCAGTGTTAATGTCCACTATCCTAAAGGGATCTCCACCCCCACCCCCGCCACCATGTTATAAAACAACAGACACTGGAGTATCAGCTTCCTGAAGGCAGGCTCTGTGTAGGTCTTGCTTACTCTTTGCACATGGTAGCAGTCAGTAATGTTTGTTTAATGAAGAGAGGTGCGGAAGAAGATATTTTTAAGGGATGTCAGAGAAGCTTCTGAAAAGAGGGTTCACATATTGGACACTGGTGTTATGGCATTACCAAACTGCGGAGAACCTTGAATGCTAGGAGTTTAGAGGTCATCCTGTAGGTCAAGGGTTAACAAATTCTAAACACTGCCTGGGGCCAGTGGGAACTGTGATGGGTGAAGGGCCAGAAGAGGAGCAAAGGTGCTGGTGGGAACATGGTGGATAGTAGAGAGCAGATGCCAGGGACAGGCAGGGTTGCTTAGCGTCAGCTGATTATTGCCAGGTGGGAACACAGGCTCAGAGCTGCCAGACTTTTTGAATTTTTAAGAGAAACCAGAGGGGATGTGTTTGTGTGTGTGTGTGTGTTCATGTGCGCGCATACACGCACACACCCACACACATACATCTTTATTTTAAAAAGTTGTATCTAAATCAAGTTTTTGAAAAACACAGTGTGAGCCAAACAAAAGCCAGCTGGGGCTGGATTCAACTCCGAGGCTTCCAGTGTTCAGCCTCTGCTAGAGGCATTAAAGATGCTTGAGCAGGGAAGTAACAGATTGTGGCATCATAGGAAGATAACCAACAGGTGAACTTTCAGGGATACAATATAGTATTAACTATAATTACCATGCTGTACATTAGATCCCCGGAGCTTATTCATCTTATATCTGGAAGTTTTTGACCAACATCTTTCCATTTCCCCCAATCCCCAGCCCCTGGTAGCCACCATTCTACTCTGTTTCTATGAGTTTGACTTTTTCTTATCTTTATTTTTTAATTTTTAAAGATTTGTTTATTTGAGAGAGAGTGAGGGGAGGGGAAGGAGCAGAGAGAGAGGGAGAGAAATCCTCAAGCAGACTCCCCACTGAGCAGGGAGCCTGACACAGGGCTCCATCCCAGGACCCTGAGATCATGACTTGAGCCAAAATCAAGAATCAAGTCAGACACTGAACTGACTGAGCCACCCAGGTGCCCCAAGTTTGGCTTTTTTAGATGCCACATATAAGTGATACCCTATAGTGTTTTCCTTTCTCTGTCTTACTTCACTTTGCATAATGCCCTAATGCTCTGTGTGGTCACAAATGGCAGGATGTCCTTTTTTTCTTATGGCTGAATAATATTCCATTGTGTGTGTATAGATATATACATGTGTATATATATGTATGCACATATATATGTACATATATATAAATATAGGTGTATCTATCTATATACACACACACCACATCATCTTTATCCATTCACCCATTGACGGATCCTTAGGTTTTTTCCTGAATGTTGGCTATTGTGAATAATGCTGCAGTGAATAGGGGAGATCTTTTTTTTTTTTTTTAAAGATTTTATTTATTTGATAGAGCACAAGCAGGAGGAGAGGCAGGCAGAGGGAGAGGGAGAAACAGGCTCCCCGCTGAGCAGGGGGATGTGGGGCTCAGTCCCAGGACCCGGAGATCATGACCTGAGCTGAAGGCAGATGCTTAATTGACTGAGCCACCCAGTTGCCCCCAAATATGGGAGATCTTTTTTCTCTGAGATTTGTTTTCATTTCCTTTGGATAAATACTCAGAAGTGGAACTGCTGGATTGTTGGTAGTTCTATTTTTAATTTTTTGAGGAACCTCCATACTGTTTTTCATATTGACTGTACTATGAGAATATACATTCTCATCAATGGTGAACAAAGGTTCTTTTTTCTCCACATCCTCATTGACACTTGTCTCCTGTCTTTCTGAAGATTGCCATGGCTTCAATTTTAATGGTGAGTTTTTACTACTTTGTGACAGACTCTTTGGTCAGCTTACCTGCTTAATTTATTTTCACCTATTCCTGGATTTTCTACATTGTACTTTCCCAGTCTATGGGGATACCTCAGTTGTCTTATTTAGACTGTCCTAACTGACTCCGCGATGGTCACTGCCTGTTGAGGCTGCTACCTGTTCTCTTTTCTCTTGGGTGGGTGTTGTGTTCTGCCTGCAGGCCTGGACTTTCCTTCGGGGACTGTCCCCTGCTGCCTCCTTTAGCAGATGGTCTTGTTCTGGATCCTGACCCTTTATTGCCTACCCAGATGCATAACAGGCCCTGATATGTAGTATCTACCCTCTTAGAGAAAA
Organism: Neomonachus schauinslandi; assembly: GCF_002201575.2. NCBI lineage: Eukaryota > Metazoa > Chordata > Mammalia > Carnivora > Phocidae > Neomonachus > Neomonachus schauinslandi. The sequence continues at coordinate 147,587,406 of NC_058406.1, forward strand.
GCAAAAGTAAAAGTGTAGAACATTTGCTTACATTCCAGAGGTTTAGATGGGGAAGGGGTCAAGTTAACACTTCAAGTACCCTAACACCAAAAAGATGATGACCCATTTCCACCCATTTGTGATTTTAAGAAATTATTAAATTCCAAGCACACATGTATTTGGAAATAAAATAATCCACATTTCAATTTTCTGATTGAATCAAATCTAAACCTTTCTCATATTCTCTTCCTGTTTGAAAGCGCCTAACCATATCAACTCTATATCAGGCCCAGCGGTGAAGCAGAGTGAGGGGAATAGAAAGACCCATCAGTGAGAATGGGCTTAAGATGATAATGAAGCAAGGAATTTCTCAATGATTCTAGCTACATGTCCAATAGCTCTCTTACCTGTTGAATTAATGATGTCATTGCTTAAGGAAAAGCCTAAAATTAAGTGGTTATTGATTAGGTTTGGGTTTTAAATCAGATTTGAGTCCAAGCAAAATCAAAAGGAGGAGGCAGGGGGCGGAGCAAGATGGCGGAGGAGTAGGAGACCTGGATTTCGTCTCCTCTCAGGAATTCAGCTGGATAGGGATCAAACCATTCTGAACACCTACAAATTCAACAGGAGATCGAAGAAAAGAATAGCAACAACTCTCTGAACAGAAAAGCGACCACTTTCTGGAAGGTAGGACGTGCGGAGAAGTGAATCTGAGGCGACATTCGGGAACATAGACGGTGGGGGAGGGGCCTCCGTTGGCCGCTTCTGGCACGTGAGAGCCGTGGAGCACAAAATCGGAACTTTTAAAAGTCTGCTCCGCTGAGGGACGTCACTCCGGTGGCTAAGCTGGGGGTGGAACCCTCGTGGGACAGTGTGGTCTCAGGACCCTTGGGGTCACAGAAAGACTGGGGGTGCCTGAGTGTGGTAGAGCTCCCAGATATCAGAGCGGGGAAGCTGGCTGCAGAGACGGAGCCCAGGCGCGGGCTCTCAGCTCGGGGTTGTCATAAACCGTGATCCGCGGCACAGTCGGGCCACTGCTCCTCCAGCAGGGACCCAACAAGCGGCAGATCTGGGGAGACTCACCTTCCTCCCCCAGGAGGAGCCGCGCGGGAGCGCCCCGCAGGGATCTGCTGGGTTTGGAGACTCCACCTGGGGTCGGGTGCCAGAGATAGAAATGCTCGGTCACAGGCCGGGTGAGCACGGAGTGTGGCCGGAGACCAGGGAGACGGAAGTGACTGACTGCTTTTCTCTGGGGGCTCACTGAGGAGCGGGGCCCCGAGTTCTCGGCTTCTACGGGGCAGAGATTGGGAGGCCGCCATTTTCACTCTCTGCCTCCAAACCTGTACGGAAAGCTCGCAGGGAACAAAAGCTCCGGAGAGCAACCTGAGCAGATTACTTAGCCTGGACCGGACAAGGGCGGGGCAGTTCCGCCTCCGGCAAAGACATTTGGAAACCACGGCAACAGGCCCCTCCCCAGAAGATCAGCGAGAACAGCCAGCCAAGACCAAGTTTACCGATCAATGAGAACAGCAGAACTCCAGCGCTAGGGGAATACTACACATAGAATTCATGGCTTTTTTACCATGATTCTTTAGTCTTTCAAGGTTAATTTTTTTTTTAACTGTCTTTTTTTCTTTTTCTTTTTCTTTTTTTTGAATTTTTCTTTTTCCCTTTTTCAACCAACATCTTATCAATCCCTTTTTAAAAAAACATTTTTATTTTTCATTTTTAGAGTCATATTCTATCCCTTCATAGTAGTTACCCATATTTTTGGCATATATACATAAGTTGTTCTCTCTTTAAAATTTTGAGATAGTTTCTTCTAACAGATCAAAATATACCCTAAATCTCTAGTATATGTTTTTTTCCTACTCCCCTGCCTGATCACATTCTCTCCCTTTTTTTTTCTTTTTTCTTTTTTAAAATCCTCTTCTTTCTTTTTTCAAAGAACTTCTTATCAATTCCTTTTATAAAATTTTTTATAATTTCCATCTTTACAGTCATATTCCATCCCTTCATCATATCAACCCTTATTTTTGTACATATATAAGTTTTTCTTTCTTTAAAATTTTGGGAGGCACTTTCTTCTAACAGACCAAAATACACCCAAAATCTAGCGTGTGGCACTGATCTATATACCAGCCTGATCATATTTGATCACATTCTGGTTTTTTGTTGTTGTTGTTTTGTTTTGTTCTGTTTTTGTTTGTTTTTATCTTTATCTTTTTCTTTTTTCTCTCTTTCCCTTTCTTTTCCCACTGCTTCAGGTCTTTTCTGATTTGTTTAGAGTATATTTTCTGGGGACGTTGTTACTCTGCTAGCATTTTGTTCTCTCATTAATCTATTCTCCTCTGCACAAAATGACAAGACGGAAAAAATCACCTCAACAAAAAGAACAAGAGGTAGTACCGACTGCCAGGGACCTACTCAATACGGACATTAGTACGATGTCGGATCTAGAGTTCAGAATCATCACTTTAAAGATACTAGCTGGGCTTGAAAAAAATATGGAAGTTATTAGAGAAACCCTTTCTGGAGAAGTAAAAGAACTAAAATCTAACCAAGTTGAAATCAAAAAGGCTATTAATGAGGTGCAATCAAAAATGGGGGCACTAACTGCTAGGATAAATGAGGCAGAAGAGAGAATCAGTGATATAGAAGACCAAATGATGGAAAATAAAGAAGCTGAGAAAAAGAGAGATAAACAACTACTGGATCACGAGGGCAGAATTCGAGAGATAAGTGATACCATAAGACGAAACAACATTAGAATAATTGGGATCCCAGAAGAAGAAGAAAGAGAGAGAGGGGCAGAAGGTATAATGGAGCAAATTATAGCAGAGAACTTCCCTAATTTGGGGAAGGAAACAGGCATCAAAATCCAGGAAGCACAGAGAACCCCTCTCAAAATCAATAAAAATAGGTCAACACCCTGACATCTAATAGTAAAACTTACGAATCTCATTGACAAAGAGAAAATCCTGAAAGCAGCTCGGGAGAAGAGATATGTAACCTACAATGGTAGAAACATTAGATTGGCAACAGACCTATCCACAGAGACCTGGCAGGCCAGAAAGGACTGGCAGGATATATTCAGAGCACTAAATGAGAAAAATATGCAGCCAAGAATACTATATCCAGCTAGGCTGTCATTGAAAATTGAAGGAGACATAAAAAGCTTCCAGGACAAACAAAAACTAAAGGAATTTGCAAACACAAAACCAGCCCTACATGAAATCTTGAAAGGGGTCCTCTAAGCAAAGAGAGAGCCTAAAAGCAGGATAGACCAGAAAGGAACACAGACAGTATACAGTAACAGTGACCTTACAGGCAATACAATGGCACTAAATTCCTATCTTTCAATACTTACCCTGAATGTAAATGGGCTAAATGCCCCAATCAAAAGACACAGGCTATCAGATTGGATTAAAAAACAAGACCCATCGATACGCTGTCTGCAAGAGACTCATTTGAGACCCAAAGACACCCCCAGATTGAAAGTGAGGGGGTGGAAAATCATTTCCCATGCTAATGGACACCAAAAGAAAGCTGGGGTGGCAATCCTTCTATCAGGCAAATTAGATTTTAAACCAAAGACTGTAATAAGAGATGAGGAAGGACACTATATCCTACTTAAAGGGTCTATCCAACAAGAAGATCTAACAATTATAAATATCTATGCCCCTAACATGGGAGCAGCAAGGCAATTAATAACAAAAGCAAAGAAACACATCGACAACAATACAATAAGAGTGGGGGACTTTAACACCCCCCTCACTGAAATGGACAGATCGTCTAAGCAAAAGATCAACAAGGAAATAAAGACTTTAAATGACACACTGGACCAAATGGACTTCACAGACATAATCAGAACATTCCATCCCAAAGCAATGGAATACACATTCTTCTCTAGTGCCCATGGAACATTCTCCAGAATAGATCACATCCTAGGTCATAAATCAGGTCTCAACTGGTACCAAAAGATTGGGATCATTCCCTGCCTATTTTCAGACCACAATGCTTTGAAACTAGAACTCAATCACAAGAGGAAAGTCGGAAAGAACTCAAATACATGGAGGCTAAAGAGCATCCTACTGAAGAATGAATGGGTCAACCAGGAAATTAAAGAAGAATTTAAAAAATTCGTGGAAACCAATGAAAATGAAAACACAACTATTCAAAATCTTTGGGATGCAGCCAAGGCAGTCCTAAGAGGAAAGTATATAGCAATACAAGCCTTTCTCAAGAAACAAGAAAGGTCTCAAGTACACAACCTAACCCTACACCTAAAGGAGCTGGAGAAAGAACAGCAAATAAAGCCTAAACCCAGCAGGAGAAGAGAAATAATAAAGATCAGAGCAGAAATCAATGAAATAGAAACCAAAAGAACAGTAGAACAGATCAACGAAACTAGGAGCTGGTTCTTTGAAAGAATTAACAAGATTGATAAACCCCTGGCCAGACTTATCAAAAAGAAAAGAGAAATGACCGAAATCAACAAAATCATGAATGAAAGAGGAGAGATCACAACCAACACCAAAGAAATACAAACAATTATAAGAACATATTATGAGCAACTCTATGCCAGCAAATTAGATAACCTGGAAGAAATGGATGCATTCCTAGAGATGTATCAACTACCAAAACTGAACCAGGAAGAAATAGAAAACCTGAACAGACCTATAACCACTAAGGAAATTGAAGCAGTCATCAAAAA
>NC_058406.1:147592111-147650598 GCF_002201575.2 Neomonachus schauinslandi
ATCAAAATCCTAAAGGAGAACACAGGCAGCAACCTCTTCGACCTCAGCCGAAGCAACTTCTTCCTAGAAACATCGCCAAAGGCAAGGGAAGCAAGGGCAAAAATGAACTATTGGGACTTCATCAAGATAAAAAGCTTTTGCAAAGCAAAGGAAACAGTCAACAAAACCAAAAGACAACCGACAGAATGGGAGAAGATATTTGCAAATGACATATCAGATAAAGGACTGGTATCCAAAATCTATAAAGAACTCCTCAAACTCAACACCCAAAGAACAAAGAATCCAATCAAGAAATGGGCAGAAGACATGAACAGACATTTTTCCAAAGAAGACATCCAAATGGCCAACAGACACATGAAAAAGTGTTCAATATCGCTCGGCATCAGGGAAATCCAAATCAAAACCTCAATGAGATACCACCTCACAGCAGTCAGAATGGCTAAAATTAACAAGTCAGGAAACGACAGATGTTGGCGAGGATGCGGAGAAAGGGGAACCCTCCTACACTGTTGGTGGGAATGCAAGCTGGTGCAGCCACTCTGGAAAACAGTATGGAGGTTCCTCAAAAAGTTGAAAATAGAGCTACCATATGATCCAGCAATTGCACTACTGGGTATTTACCCCAAAGATACAAAAGTAGGGATCCGAAAGGGTACATGCACCCCAATGTTTATAGCAGCAATGTCCACAATAGCCAAACTGTGGAAAGAGCCAAGATGTCCATCGACAGATGAATGGATAGAGAAGATGTGGTATATATATACAATGGAATATTACGCAGCCATCAAAAGGAATGAGATCTTGCCATTTGCAACGACGTGGATGGAACTGGAGGGTATTATGCTGAGCGAAGTAAGTCAAACAGAGAAAGACATGTATCACATGACCTCACTGATATGAGGAATTCTTAATTGCACGAAACAAACTGAGGGTTGCTGGAGTGGGGGGTGGGGTGGGAGGGATGGGGTGACTGGGTGATAGACACTGGGGAGGGTATGTGCTCTGGTAAGCGCTGTGAATTGTGCAAGACCGTTGAATCTCAGATCTGTACCTCTGAAACAAATAACGCAATATATGTTAAGAAAAAAAAAGAAGGTAGTAGGAGGGGAAGAATGAAGGGGGGAAATCGGAGGGGTAGATGAACCATGAGAGACGATGGACTCTGAAAAACAAACTGAGGGTTCTAGACGGGAGGGAGGTGGGAGGATGGGTTAGCCTGGTGATGGGTATTGAGGAGGGCACATTCTGCATGGAGCACTGAGTGTTATGCACAAACAATGAATCATGGAACACTACATCTAAATCTAATGATGTAATGTATGGGGATAATATAAGAATAAAAAAAAAAAAAACTAAAAGGAGGAGGCAATCCAAGCAATATGAAAAACAATATGGAGGTTCTTTTTTTTTTTTTTTTTTTTTAATGAGAGAAAAGGATTTCATGAATTTCAAAAGCTTCTCAGTCCATGTCAAGATCCACATGTGGACTACTCAGACCGTAGAGATCTTACCAAAAGCTATAGTGCAGAGAAAGGAGGAAGCAGTTGGCATGAGGGAAGTTTCTGATAGGTTGGCAGGAAGGGGAAAGCCTTGCTTCTTTTAACACAGGACCTTGGAGGGTCATGGAAGAGCGGCAGGTCAGGTGCTTGTGTTCTTATTTTACTTTATGACCAGAATGACTATGTCAGTAGCCAGTCAGCCAAGTGACAGCCCAGAAGTGACAAGGGCAGATGGGACCAGATCACTCTGTGGGCTCCAGCACAGGAGGTTCAGTGAGCAGAGCACGGAGATGCACATCTTAGCAGAGCACAGCATAGACCTTGGTCCTGGTCCCCTCCACTGTCAGGAGAGATGTATGTACTTGGGGATCTTCTTGGGAATGAAGAGGGGGAGAAAGATCTTTTGAGAGGGAAGTAATAGTCCTGATATGGAGTTTAAATTTTGAGTGGGCTATTTTAAATATTTTTGTTTTTCTGCCATCAAGAGGACTTGAGAAAAAAAAATTGTTAAAGTTAAAAAAAAATTGTTAATATCTGAATCATATTGTGTTTATATCAAGTCTCCCCCCCCCCCCGCCCCGCCCCACAGGCACACAAATATGCAACAGGCTGTTGTGCAGAAATTGGGTTGATGAGACTTCATGAATGAAGACTATACAATCACATACAGTAATTTGTGTTTGGATGTTGGGAACAAAGGAGAAGAAAGGGTCTAAGGTGACTTTGAATGACTGGACTAAGGAGTATGTAAAACAGTGATAACATAAATAGGAAAATAGGGTGTCGTAGATACAGTTGGTTTGCCAGTTTGAGTGTAGCTCACTCTTCCTTTCTGGTGGTAATCATTGCAGGTCTGAGGTCCTAACTACCCTCTTCCTTGTCATGGGCTGCCTCCTCTCTTGGGGATCTGTCTTCTTGTCACTGTTTTAGCAGAGGCTGCTTAGGGGTAGGGAGAGGAGACCATGTACTCTGACTGCACCTCCATGTCCTAATCACTTCCTTTACTGGGCAGAAGTAAAGTCAAATTAATTTGCCTTATCACTGGTAGCAACTTCTGACACTATGGTTGCAAAGGAGCTTAGAAACTTCCAATTAATTTTGAATGCCGCTGGTATAATTGAGAATTGATTATATATATTTGAGATATTTTGAGAAAACAAACTCTAAACTTTTGATATTAGTATTAATTTAGTCTTAAACTTTATTACAGAAGCAAATAAGCTCAGGGGTGCCTGGGTGGCTCAGTTGGTTAAATGTCTGCCTTCTGCTCAGGTCATGATACCAGGGTCCTGGGATCAAGCTCCCTGTCGGGCTCCCTGCTTGTAGTTGTCGGGGAGGCTGCTTCTCTCTCTCCCCCTGCCTGCTGCTCCCCCTGCTTGTGCGTGCACTCGCTCGCTCTCTTTCTCACTATCTCTCTCTCTCTCTGTAAAATAAAAAAAAAAAAAAAAGAAATAAGCTCAGTATCTTAGGTTTTGAGGAAACCTTAGAGATAATTTATTTAGCCTAACACAAAAATCCCCAGCAATAACACTTTGGTGTTTAGTCAGTGAGACAAACTTTGAGTCAGGAACTGTGTCTTAATTATTTTGGAATTCCCAATGCTTTGTATAATGCCTGACACATAGTAAGTGCTCATTAACTGCTTTGGTGGCTGTTACATATACTGATTAGTTGGTAAGCCGTAAGCCAGTTTACCTTAGAATAAATACTCTCAGTCTCTAAGTCTAGATTTCTTGTTCCTTGAAGACTTAAATTTAGCAGAGACCACATCATAGATCAAGCTTAGATGCTAGAAACTTGTAAATCAGTGGCTGTGATGGAGATGTTAAGACAATGCAGAGGTCAAAAGGGCTGATTTTCTATGCTGATGTATTAGGGTTAGGAATTAAAACACTTAGTAAGAGTTCAAATGGTATTAGACCCATTCCTTGTCTAGATCAAAAACTCTTTAAGACTTTGAAGAGAGGTTTTTTTTTTTTTTTTAAGTCAGGTAGTCTACAAAATTTTGACTTTAAGATATGCTTTTATTTATTTATTTATTTATTTATTCTTATGTTAATCCCCATACATTACATCATTAGTTTTAGATGTAGTGTTCCATGATTCATTGTTTGTGCATAACACTCAGTGCTCCATGCAGAATGTGCCCTCCTCAATACCCACCACCAGGCTAACCCATCCTCCCACCCCCCTCCCTCTAGAACCCTCAGTTTGTTTTTCAGAGTCCATCATCTCTCATGGTTCGTCTACCCCTCCGATTTCCCCCGCTTCATTCTTCCCCTCCTGCTACCTTCTTCTTCTTCTTAAGATATGCTTTTAATATTAATACTTTTAATATTGAAAATATAGATTTCACATGTGAGAATAAAGAAAAAACAGATAATGAATCTTCTCCCTCAGAGATCAGCCATATCCCATCTGAAAAGACAAGAATGCTGGTTGGGTTAAGCATAATTATAGCAGCAGGAGGGCCTGGAGACTTTCTGATAGGAATATTCACAGCAGAGAGAAAACCCAAAAAATTAAATAAAAAGGTTCCAAAATGACGAGAGCCCAAATTGTTGCATCTCCATAGCAATGAAAAATGCAATATTTATGCCCTTATTTACCCTTCTATTCAACCAAAAAAATGCATGGCATTTGCCATGGTAACGCCTACATCATACATGCATGTATCGCTTCAGATATGCAGCCTGCTGTTCTAAAAACAACAAACACATACCAAGACGTGCACGTCATGTGAAACCTCTACTCATTTTACAATGTTTTGATGGAAAAATATGTCCCGCTGGACCTTGACATCTTTTTCTCAAGGACTGTTTTCCAGTTTCAGTGGCAGAAAACCCAGGTGTGTCTCTGCTCCTTTCTTTGCCTCCCAAGTAACAGTGCGAGTGATGTAGATGTGTCATCACAGTGGATGTGGGAGGGAGTTCAGGGTAAGAGTGTCCATGGTAGGACAAGGTCAAGGAGTTACGGCTTTGACAGGACAGGGGAAGGGGGCTCTGTGGCTACAATGCCGGAACGAATGGTAGAGGCAAGTGGAGGAGACTGTCATCTATGTCCCTGGAGTGATTTGAAAAGCCCTGAAAGGCCCCCTCTTCTCTCCGAAGCTGCTTCTCTGGATTTTCCTTGAGGGCTGAAATTCAGACAGTCACATCTTTTGATCACAGTAGCAGTGTTGCCTCTTACAGTGTAATCGTCTAGGAGAATATGGCCTTAATCCCATAGTGGCCAGTATTGCCTTGGCTCGCATAAATTAATGTGTTGGCTTGCCCAGTCCTGAGGAGAATTGGACTTAGGATTGATAAGACAGGGTGGAGAAGGAAGGTGTTGGGGCTGTGGTGCTGCTGGGGTGGCTTCAGAGTTTGAGTGCCTCAGAAAAACTGGACACTAGGTGGCTGAAGTATGGGACTCAAGTTCCTGAAAGGGGAAAGGGGCCAGGGGAATGAACATATAATTCAAGAAATATTGATTGTGTCAGCCGTGTGGCAGATACCAGGCTCTGAAAATATACTTTATAGTTTTGTCTGTGGCTGCCCAGGTTTTTAGCTTTCTAATTTACACTGCTATTGGCCTGACATAAAAGTTTGGGGTTTGGCTGAGAAGTAAAGGTTCCATGCTGGTTGTATGGCCTCCATCCCCATCTTCTCCTTAGCCCTTCACTATAACATCTTTCCCAACTTCACATCTTTGGGATGACCAGTATAACCACAAGAGAGGGCAGACTTTCATTTCCTGTCCTTATTTTATTTGGTGCTTCTCTACTTTTCTTTTATTACCAGTTAGATGGCCACTATTTTTGGTAGCTTCTGACCCAGATAATCTTGAGGAAAGAGTGTCACTATCTTAGGGTAGTGCTATTATGTTCCATTCCCAGCTTTGAGTCCCACTGTGCAGACGGTGCTTCTGGCTGCCTAGTCATATTAGTCAGGCTAAGCTCTGCTGCTGTGATGAACACACTCCAAAATCTCAGTGACTTAACATATAAAGGTTTATTTATTGTTCAAGAAAAGCTTGGCAGTTCCCTAGAGCATTTTACTTACTGGCCTTGACTCAGAGATGGAGGCTGCTTGACATCCTGGTAATGCTTTTGGAAGGGAAAGACAGAGTCAGAGGGTCATGCACTGGCTCTTCAAAATTTCAGTCCAGAAGTGATGTTACTTTCACTCATGGCCCATTGGCCAGAACTAACCACATAGCCTGCCCCCAGTCACAAGGGGGGAGGGGCTAGGAAATGTGGGTGAGCTCATGAATATTCAGTGTGCAGTGAATGTTTCTGTCATACCCATGATGTCTGGTAACCAACCTTAGACTTAATGATTCAAAGAATAGGAGTAGTTAGGGTGAAGTTGTTGAGAGATCCATACAATCTTTGAAGACATCACATAAAAGTAGAAAAAAGATTTATGAACCACTTTTGCTGGATAGGGCCCTTCTGACAATAATTATCCTCAGGTCAGACCAACTGGAGACCTGCCATGGGGATGAAGAGTCCCCACACCCCCTTAGTCATACCACATGATGTATATTATTCCACCAGTACAAACAAGAATGGCTCCTAGTGTGAATAGGTTCATGGTTGGAGCTTCTTGACTATTCCAGGTTCTAGACTCCCAGGAATTGGCAATCTGTTGATCACTTTTGTATCTAGTGGTCCTACCTGGGTTCCTGGCATGACAGACCCTTGTCTGTAAACCCCATGTTCTTCTACCAAAGATATGGGAAGCTGTCCTATCAGAGAAACTGCCCATCTGCCTTAGAGACCTGAATGTTCTGGAAAATTACTGAAAATTACTGAAATTAGTGAAATACCCAAACTATAAAAGCCAGCTTCCCAAATTCCAACAGTTGTTGACTAGGGATATTGTGATGATTAATCAGAAGAGGTGTAACTATATCATTAGAATGGTGAGTGTGTCAGCTCTCAGGAGCAGCATGAAGCATGAGCTGAGGAAGTAGGAAACGCCAAGATTTGGGTGCTAAGTGTGCCCTCTGTGGTGACAGAGATGAGGCCAAACTGTACTGTTGGTCTTGCTGAAGGGAGAAGTGGCATGAGTCTTGGAGACTCCTGTGGGGAGTTGCTTCCTTTTGCTGGAGCATCACTGCTTTCAGTCTGCACTGCACAATCTAGCTAAATTAACTAAATTAGATATTTAGCTAAGTTAAATGGTGCCCTGTACAGATCTCAATGTTTGTGTGTATGTCATCACTGCTTCCAAAATAAGACTGTAAATTAAAAGAAAGTAGGTCCTGTATCTGTGTGTCTCTTAGGTCATGAAAATGTAGAAGAAGATACTGGTTGGATCTATCTGAGATCTTGGAAATTTAAACCTGGCGTTGATGTTTTATCAGTCCAAGAGTCTTATTAGGAGAGTTTTACATTATCACAGTTGGAGGTAGAGAAGAAAAGCTGGAAAGGTGGCCAGGTTTTCATGTCCAGGAAAGAAGCGCCATGTTGAACTAATATCCTTTCTTATTATAATCTTTTTTTTTTTTTGATCAAATAATTTACTCAGTACCAAAGGCTCTCTTGTGTGGTGATCCTCATGGCAGCTCTGATGTGTAGGCAGACCAGATAGGAATAGAACAATTTTGTAGCAGTTGCAGGTTTTCTTTCCTTTCCTAAAAGACCTATATTCTTTTGTGGGGCTGAATGTGCACTATGGAAAAGGAAATAAACTTTTCAGATATTCCTAGGCATTGGTTCTGAACTGATACTAATTTCAGGAGACCCAAAATGTCACTGTGGCCCACCAGTCTGAGTAGGGCACAGAGGGCAGGTGATCAATGGAGTTTTAGCTCAGATCCATCTGCCACCCAGTCAGCCCCCCAAACCTGTCCTGTGGTTGTTGCCCCAGTTCTGGAATGCATAATTGGAATACACCTCCTCAGCAACTGGCAGAATCCCCACCCTGGGGAGACTTTCCTCCAAGCTCACTCCCCTTCCTCATCTGCCCCTCCCAGTTTTCCTTCTCTTTCCCTAGGGAGTAGAAGAGCATTAAACCAAGGGTAGGCCCTTCTACCTGTGGGTGTGCACAGGTTGCACACCCATGAAGATGGCTCTGGTAACCATAGGGAAAGTGTAGCTTTAGGAGGTAAATGACATTGCTGACTCTATGAACTGTTCCTGTATTTTGAGTATGGCTATTCCTGGATGGGGCTTAATCACTCACTTCCAGCAGGGAGGGCATAGTAACAGACACTTAGCAGAACTGAATTCCAGATAGTAGATCCTGCTGAGAATGGGTGAGCCCCCACACAGATCTTGCATGGACTGTCCTTCCCTAGTCTTCCCTGGAGGCCTCCTCACAGGGACAGTGGGCATATTGGGAGTATGATGGAGTTGACTGAGCTGTGTGGCTTTTTATCTTCCAGTTCCCTGCCTGGATTATTCTCTGTTTTCACTTTGAATCCCGAAGAATCCATTTGCATAAAAACATCAGTAAGCTCTGTCATTTTTTTGTAGATTGCACATAGGAGAACTGGGGGCACATACCTTCATCATCTCAAAACAACTTAAAATCCTTACTAGGCATTTGTTTTCTCCCCTATGTAGCCTTGTTCTTTTCTTCTTCCTCTCAGTTCCTTCTCTTCCTGACCCCCAACCATCTTGGCCTCTCCCACATCCTACTTCTCCTTTATTATGGGAACTCCAGACTCCTGACCTCTTTTTTATATGATGCAGTTCAGTTCTGCCACAGCATTTAACTGCAAACAGAACAGAGAAACAAAGGACTCTTCATCCAATGGAACCCTTTCCATTTATAAGGTGACTTAGTGAACCATCTTTATTTGAGTGTGAGTTTGTTATTTGAGTGTCCCCCTTGGGGTCTCCCTCTTTACCTCAAGTGGTCAGTGTTACTTACATATTACGTATTTGCAGTGAATGAGTACAATTTGCTCTATCCTTGTTACTTTATTATGACACTTCTTCCATCCTGGCTTTTGTGTAGGACATCCCCACTACTATCCAGCTATAGGGGGGGGGAGCATGTGGTTGGCTGTGACAGCATATTCTCCCTAAGTGAGATGGGGTTTGATCTCTGAGTCCCTAGTGGGAGAGGAATATCTTCCTGGCATTCTGGGGGAGATGGTGGTGCTGAGTCTCAGTTCTGGATCACTGGTACTGTCTGTGCAATGACCACTTCATTCACTGCCATGAGCCTACTTTTACTTTGTAGACTCACAGTTTTAGCTCAGGCAAGTATCACCACCAGAAAGAAAGAAATGGTAAACAATTTAAGTATAGAATTTTGTGCATTTTGGTATTGTCATGAGAGAATGCTTTATACTTGGCAGCCTTTTGTCTTAAATGAGAGAAATGCTTTCCACTAGAATAAAATGTGAACTTGAAAGGAAAAGAACAGAGGCAAGGAAATATTAGCCATTCGAGGAAAGAAGCAGATGCTGTCTGCTCTTCCCTCATGGGAAACATAACACCAGGATTAGTGTTACTAGGTGTGGTCTGATGAAGTCAGCTGGCTCAAAGTTGGATGGAATCCTGCTCCTTGGGAGAGCAATATTCATGTGCTAGTCTAGTATGGTAGTCAGTTTCTTTTTAGTGGAAGAAAAACTTGAATACACAAAACCTTAGCATCTTTCCTGCCAAGCACAGGGACATAGTGCAACTTAGGCTGGGTTTTCATTCTCACTTCTGAGAAGTGCCAGCAGCACCCTTCCCTGGATAGGTAGGTGTATGGTACTTTTGGATTCTCTGTCTCTTCTCATTTCAATGCTTCCCTCAGTTGAACCATGTCTGTCTTCTCTCAGTTGAACCAAGCCAGTAGCTTCCCCTGGACCATGCACAGCTCCACAGAGAGAGCTTTTATGTGCTGTTAGGATCCTTAGGCTCTTGGGAATGGGGACTGGTCTACTTACAGTAGTGTCCCAGGATGTAGTGTAGTGCCTGGCATATAGTAGCTGCTCAGTAAATGTGGAATAAATGGAGAAACAGAGAAATTGAATAGCATTTTTTCAAAGCCCTGGGGCCTCCATTTTGGAGCAATATAGAAGATCAAGGACAGTGAGACTGAGTAATGGCCCAGGGAACTTTATTCACAAGCTGGGATATTGTGGTGGATGTGGCTGGGGCAGGGTTCCATGCTTATCTGTACTAGAGTCTATTGCTGCTACTTATTCACAGCACACCTATGTCAAAGATCGTCATCTGGGAGAGAGGCAGGAGTTGGAATGAACTAATGACTGTCAGCCCATGGGTGAAGCTTTCAGAACTAGAACTTAAGAATTGGTGGTGTTCAATAGGATTCTGTGGGTGGAAAGGGACCTTAGAAATAATCTAATTCAACCTCCTTTTTCTCTTTTGCCATCTTTTCCTCCATGCCCCTCCCTTTTTATTTATTTATTTTTTTCAGAGATAGAAGCCAAAGCCCAGAGAAGTAAAGAGACTTGTTCAAACCATATAGTTGGTTGGCAGCAGATTCAAGAATGTATAGCTGATCTATTCCCAAGTCAGGGGCTTGTTCCATTTCTCCTCTGTGACCTTGCTCTGGGCAGCAGTTCTTAAACATTTTGGGGTCACTCTTTGATAATCTGATGGAAGCTCTATAGTCCTCTCACAAAATGTTTGTCTTCTGAATCATACAAAGTTATACATATGCTAGGATCCCTGTAACTCACTATGTATTCCTCCCACTTTTGTTTACTTTCACCATTGGCATTGAGCAAATGGTAGAAATGCCTCAGAGTTAAACTGAAACATAATTCTCACTCAATTTTTGGTTCAGCACCCTTTAAGGGTTATAGAACGAAAAGACATTTTTTCCCATTTTAGGGGGAAGGGTAAAAAAGCTATAATTGCAAAATGAGATGAAAAAAGAAAAAAATTACAAAAGAACTAGTGGGGTTAAATCCCAGGGGAAAATCTTTTGAGTGGAAGAACTATCAGAATGTGGAGACACTGCCCAAGGTAGGAGACTGTAGCTTCATTGCAAGCATGCCTGGAGGCAGTTGGAGTCCACAGACCTTAGGGAACAATGTCTGTCTGGCAGGGTGCAAGCATAAGATGGCTTAATAAATCTTTTCCATTTCTAATTTCTATGATTCTGTGAAATGAAAACATTAGTCATACATCTCCTAAAAGCAGGCCATTTCAGAGCTGGTTTGATTACAAAGATCAGACTTAAAGTTAATGTCCCTATCTGGGATTTTGAAGTTTCAAACTGGTGTTCGCAAGAGGACGGTAGGAGGGACATTATGCGATCAATTGATTTTCACACTGTTGCTTTAAAGCACTAAGTACTTCAGAGGGTGTGAGAAGACAACAAAACCAGTTAGGTCAAATATATGCTCTCTCATCAAGAGCCATCTGACATCCTGTTGTACCACATGGTGCTGGAACCATTAGTGTGCAGGAGACCTTTGCTGCTGTTCCCTTCTCATCACATTCTGCTTAAACATCACCAAGATGAGTCGGGATCCATCCAAGCTGGCTTCTGTGTTCTTTTGACATGTCCCCATCATTATTTAAGCATTTGTCTGGTATGACAAGGTGTTCTACTTTCCCTATCTCAGTCTTGAAATCATCGTTTTTTGAAGGAACTCTGATGTTGCAGTGGAGAAGAATACTTAGAAACCAAGCACTGGGCACTAGGGGTGCTCATTGTTTTTGTGGTGTCCATGCCCTAAGGCCTTCTTGGTAGAGCTAGGAAACATATGTATATATGTACCTTTACATAAATAACAGATAGACATAGATACATGTGTGTATATATGTATGCATACATACAGGCTGCCCCATGTAGCCACCTCCTGCTTGGTTTCTAACTCCTTAGGCCAGGTTGCCCTCCTTCATGGATGCTCTTCTCATTTTCCTTGATCTGCCTTATTTTTCATATTTTTTTTTTAAAGATTTTATTTATTTATTTGACAGAGAGAGACACAGCGAGAGAGGGAACACAAGCAGGGGGAGTGGGAGAGGGAGAAACAGGCTCCCCACAGAGCAGGGAGCCCGATGCGGGACTCGATCCCAGGACCCTGGGATCATGACCTGAGCTGAAGGCAGTCGCTTAACCAACTGAGCCACCCAGGCGCCCATTTTTCATATCTTTAATTATCTCTTTAGTCTAGTCTAGAGGTCATTACATCTTTTTAGTTTTTAAAAAATTTCAATCACTGTTTTTCATTTCTAAGACTTCAGATAAGTTTTTAAAAATCACATATATCAGTTCATTTTTATGTGTTTTGTAAATTTTCACTTTAATGGCATCTTTCTGAGCATCCTAAGCATGCTTATTTTTTGTGAAATTCTTCCATACAGTTTATTTCACCTGTAATAAATTTATGTTCAAGTTTGGTGGCTAACTTTCTTCGTATTAGATTTCTTAGGTTTTAGAATTTTGGTTTGAAGATTTATTTTAAGTAGGAGCTTTTGTTGTTTGTTTTTTCCTCTTCCTTGGTGTCCTGTTCTGTTTTGTTGCTGTTCCATTTTTGCCTTTATCTCTGGGCTGCCACACCTTAAAATTGAGCTTTCGTGATAAACTTAGTTCCTTGTCATGAAGCTCTGTCTCTTTGCCCCCATTTCCCTCAGCTCACAGCTTCATATGAAGCTATAGCCCTCTGTGTTAGGTCAGTACTTTATTTTCTAGCTCCTTCCATAATCAAGAAAACCTTAGCCCCATGGCTTCATGCAGAGAACCTGGCTCTATACCTACTTGTAAATGGAGCACCTTTAGTTCTTATTACCCTGCTGCCTCTACTTCTGACTCCAGGAACCCAGCGGACCCATAGCTTCAACCCTGACTTTAGATTTTTTATAGATATTTTGAGCCTATATATGCCTTATGATTTCATCCCTTTCTGTTTTCATCTATTATTTGGAAGAGAGGCGAAGCCACATCATGAAGCTATCTTGCCTGGGAAACTTATTTTTAAATGTATAATTCCCTGAACCATGGGCCTAGTGTAATGGGATTTCCCTATAACTTCTAGCCACATGGAACCTCTTAGTCATGCCCTTGACTTCTGGAAGGCAGGAATGTGCAGTCCTTCACTTAATATTCTTAGTATTGGAGGGTCTTCATGCTGGAGGATCCTCTTGGAGGACTGACTACATTCGGAGTTCAGAAGATGGGTGGAAATCAGTTCTCTTCCAGATTATTCCAGTCCATACTGAGTGCCTGCAGATGGGCTTAGGAAGTCTCTCTTTTCTGATCATTCTCTTTCTTCTTCTTCCTCATGATCCTTTCTGCATTTCCTAAGGTTTCCTCTTCCCAGCTTTTGTTTTTCTCAATGGGGCTGGGTGCTGGTGGAGCTGGTGATTGTGTGTGCTTTAGGTCCTGCATAGAGAGGGGAGGTCATGAGGAAAAGTGGCTGTTCCCAAATATTCTGAGAGCATAGCTCTGGTATATTATTTTGTTAAGTGTCTGAGCCTCTTTTCCCTGCATTTCAAAGACCTTCTTCTATTACGCTTTGTGGCCAGGTTCCCTGGAAGGAGATGGTTTTGCTTCTAGTCCCAGAAAGGGGGTGCAAAGGAAAAGCAAATCCCATCCTGCCACACTTTCATAGAATTAAGTTGAATCCCATGAAATGCCACAGAATATATACCTTTTGGAAAACTTCTATTGCCCATTCTAAGTTTTTTAGACCCACAAACTGAATCTAAGGTATCTGTTGAAACTTCTAACCCACCCTACAAAATAGGATCAAAACAGGCAACTTCTTGAGCACTTTTGAGTAATACACTAACAGGCACAAATAGGTAGAATCCAATTAGAAGTATAGCTTAAACATTTAAAAGGAGTATGGTGGTGGTTGAATCACCTGATCATTTCAAGATAGAAGACTTCAAGTCATATGGGAATCAGTTTTATTTCTCCAGTAATTTCAGGGCATAATGTGGTAAATACATGAGGTTATTTTACTTTATTTGAAAAATAATTCATTTCAGTTTTTGCAGCTCTCTTAAATAAAATCTGCTTGGTACCTCCAAAGGCTGGAAACTCTTTTTGTATTTCTTGCCCAAGCAGGTTTTCTGCCTCCCAGAAGGGACCGTTTCCTCAAGGTGTATAGTCTCTGGAATCAGATAATTTAATGTCAGAATCCTCTCCCAATATTCAGATTTTATTCACTTTGCTTCTGATGAAGGAGAACTACTTTTGAGACAAGAGGGGCAATGGTGGTGGAAGCAAAGGGCCATCAGTCTACCCTCATTTTCCAGTCTCCAGAGTGAAGCAAGTTTTATTAGAGAAATTAGTCTGTTGCTCCCAAGCGTTTGGAGAGTTGTATCATCACAGACTAAGTTCTGGGGCATGTGCAGCAGATAAATGGACTTTTTGACCCATAACACTGGTAATTGATCATCTGCTAGAAGGAACTGAGAAGGGAGGGCACCTGAGAGCAGGAGAGACCATCCTCTGACCAGGAATTCGTAAATTCAGAGGCCTCAGTGACCTGTTTTAAGACCCTGTCCAATTTGGGTGGTTCCTAAAAATAGACCATATTGTAATGACACATGGATGTTTTATAGTCCCATTTATCTAGGTATGACAATATTAATTGAACTGTCAAATTGCTGAGGATGAAGCTGCTTGGTCCAAATACTTGGAATTACAGAGAAAGAAATTCCCAGGGGGTCAAGGCAGCTGGGCTCAATGTGGAATGCAAAACTCCTAAGGGTAGCTGCCTGTCTGCCTTTATCTGGTCAGAGATTCCAGGGAGCTGCTGGACTCGTTCATGCTTGAATGATTATATTAAGAAGCCTGGATCTTGCAGAGGTGTCTCAGGCAAACATGTTGTGTGCACAGCTGGTTCTGTTACCTTAAAATACCAGTTAGCCTTGAATTAAGGCTTTGATGAAAGATGTCAGTGTTGATCTTGGGAAACTCTCTACACATTAATTCAAGAGCTGTGTTAGCCAGAGTTTGAGGCATAGGTTGGAGATGTACTAAGAGGGGAAAAGGAAGCAAGGCATTATTTTCCATGTTATCTGCCTCTAGATGGGGAAAGGTGTCAGACCTTGCCATCTTCTGAAATTTGGGGTGGGAGTTAAAATACAGATTACCATTGATTACAAAGCGTTTAGTTCATTCAATCATGAATCCAGCGTTCAGCATTTTCTCCATGGGCATGCAGCAGTGGCAGCTCTATAAGATACAAGAAGGGAATTAATTAACTCTTGGTCTTGTAAATAGCAACCTGGAATTCTAACTGCCCAGGATCCTCTGAAGAATAAATTCATTGAGTCAGTCCAGTTTTTGCAACTGTCATGAAACCACTTAAAAATTTTATGTTTAAAAACCTCGCCCAAATTTGCTATTTAAAAATGTGCTGTGGTGTGGAATACATGCGCCATAAGGAAACAGTTCTGGAAACTTGTCATCCAAGGTAGGTGAGTTCTAGCCTCTGCCCAGCTGGTCTAAGAGAAGTACCATTGTATGGAAATTTTAAGTAATGTCTAACTGCCTGCTTCCATCCAGAAAGCCTTTGAGGGAGAGAATAGATCACTTCCCTATTTTGCACGCATTGTCTTTATCCCCCCAGTTGACTTATCAGCCCCATGTGCTATTGATTCTAGACTTGCCTGTTTATCTACTCACTATGATCTCCCTTCTAAATGAGATGATATATGTCAAATTACTTTGTAAATTGTGAGCCTTTTTTCTGTTAATTATTTTTCTTGCCTTCGTATCTTTACTTTGTTCTCTCCGTTTAGTGTCCCCTCCACTTCTCAGTGTTCATTCAGAATTTCCCCAGTTTTCTAAGGTTGGCGCATAGCTATCTGCAGCTAATAGATGCTCAGTAAATACCTAAGTAATAAAAGGTTGTCTCAAGACTCAGCTTTTTCATGAAACCTCTCCCAAG
Source organism: Neomonachus schauinslandi (assembly GCF_002201575.2). Taxonomy (NCBI): domain Eukaryota; kingdom Metazoa; phylum Chordata; class Mammalia; order Carnivora; family Phocidae; genus Neomonachus; species Neomonachus schauinslandi. Next base: position 147,607,429 of record NC_058406.1, read on the forward strand.
TCATCTCCTGGTAATGCACCCATTAGGTGGCTTCCTAAGGTGAGTATGGGTACAGTCACCATCATCAGCAGGACCGCCATTATCTGGAGCCCCTACCTGCTCTGTGCTCTCTGGAGCCCTCCCTGTGCCAGAGTCATATTGTGTTCAGGGCAGGCGTGGAAAGCATGGCTATGTCCTCTTCTTTGTTCCTCTATGCTTTAAGGTAGGAAAATAGTTCTGCTTTGTCTCTTAATTTCTCAGTGAGAGTTCAGAGAAAATGCAGCTGTATGTTCTTGACTGACATTTCTCAACCTTGTAGTTTGGACAAATCCAAGTTAGGGACATTGTGCTGTATTCCATCCATCCATTTATTCATTCCCAAAACCATTTATTGGAACTTCAGGGTGTCTGCCACTGGGCCAGATACTTAGAATACAGTGATGATAAGGTAGATTCCTTGCTCTCAGGAAGTTAGAGGGTGATATTGAGCAGACTGTGTGTGTCTGCTTCTTTCATTTTTAGGTGTTTTCCCTAAAAGATTTCTCAGATTCTCAGCAAGTAGACTCTTGGCAGGGCTGGTTCACTTTTCTCACAGGTGAGGCCAGGCAGATATAATGGGGCTGCATTTCACAGCTATCCTGATTGGAGCAGGTGGTAGGCAATGAGGGGGGTGGGGCGGGAATCTCTAGGGCTTTTGTTCACTCCCTTCAAAGATCATGTGCCTGGGGCTTACCTTTCTACACTAATCCCTGCCTTGCTCAATGTCAGGATTCCCACCCTTGGCTTCAGGAGGGTTATAAAACTGATGAGCTATTGAATGGGCCTTGTCCACATGGGACAGTTTGGATAGACCAGGAAGATTCTTGGGTGGCATGTGGCTATTGGAGGAAGTGCTCAGAGTTGGAAATGAGGACAGTTAAGATGATGCTCAGCACAAGCGATGAAGGAGCTCACAGGAATGGTGACTGATAGTCTGCAGCTTTGGGATCAGCTACCACATGGATCCTTGGTGCTGGTGAATGGCCTTGTGTTGGGCAAGAGACTGGACCATCTCTCAGAGCTGACTCAGTTCTTCTTGAGGGTCGCTCTATGTCTGGTCCTCTCAGCATCAATTCACAGAGCTCTGTCCAGGTTAAGCATCCCCCCTTCCTAGGCTGGATAGCTCTCATCTGGTCTCTGTATACACTCTCTGACTCTTCATTTATTTTTCCCCTTGGTTCATTAATTTGAGCAATTTCTCAGGGTGTTATTGGCTTTGGAATAATTAAATAATGCCCCCACCAATATTTCCAACTCAACCTCACTTCTTACCCCCATCATGCTTGAGGGGGGGAGGTGCCACGTTTCTCACAGATCAAAACTACAGGCTTATAAACTCTAAGTTTTGCTTCTTTCATCGTGTAGCTTTTAATTCTCAAAGATCTTTTCTCTTAAAAAGGCTGGTTCCTACAACACAGAAATTTTTGTTCTTGTTATGAATTTTTAACATCTATGTAAAACTTCAGAAATTGAACATTAAAGCAGTTTTTTGTTTTTTGTTTTTGTTTTTTGGTTTTTTTCCATCTCTGCTATAATTCTACCTGGGTCAGTGAATGGGTAGGTGTGGGTTCCAATAAGTTGTCCTGGTGGCTCCAAGGAAGATTGTTATTTAAAATTTTCAAATTTCATCCCAGTATTCATGTCTGAGGCTCAGCAGAAAAATATAGGTTAGGGTTTAACAGGGCCCCTTACTACATCACTTATAACATTCTGATTTATCTCACCTCCTACCATTTTAATTGAGAGAGAGAGAGAGACACACACACACACACACACACACACACACACACACACACACACAGTATGGCTCCTTTACGATATCCAAAGCTAATAGAAAAGCCATAGCTATTAGAGAGGGACGCTGATTTAGGAAGGATGACAATAGATACCTTTAGTTTGAAACTAACAGATCTGTAGCAGAAGGCAAGGACAACTTTGGAGCAAATTCAGAGCAGCTGAGGGTCCCAATTATTCAGAAAAATCAAAGTATATCATTAGAAAAACTGTGTGCAGGTGATAAATTGTGAAGGAAGAAATGTGAATGGCCAAAAATGATTGTGTTACTTTACTAGAAACTGAACAACAATCAGAATGGCAAAGAGTAAAAAAGTCTATTAATGCTAAGAGTTGTCAAGGTGGATGGTGGGCATTTGCTTACTTTTCTATTAGGATAGTAAACTTAGATATTCAGAACATTGTGAAGTACAGTTTGACAATAAGTATTGAAATCCTTAGACAATGTATATGCTTAAAGAGAGTATTTATCAAATAAAGCAGTTTCACCCAGGTATGCACAAAGAATGTTTATCATAGCATTCTTTATAAAGGAAAATTAGAAAATATCTAGATAAAAATCAGTGGAGGATTGGTTAAATTATGATGTACAATCACCATGATAATGTTGATCTTTATTGATCAGGAAATGTAACCATCATGTATTCTTTAAGGAAGAAAAAATAAGACTATAAAGCCTTACTATTTTGGTAAAAATTTTAAAATGACATGCATATTTATATATAGAAAAAGTTTAAAAGGATGAAATGCTATTTCTGGGCTGTGAAATTATAGGTGCTTTTTATTTTATATTTGTATTTTCTGAACGCTTAATAATCAGAACAAAAGAAAATATTTCTTCTTAGGAATACAGTTTCAGTTATTTGTCTTTTTCCTCTGATCAATAGCTGGAAAATGGCTGGAAGAGATGAGGTAGAGAAACAGGCAAAGGTCTTGGGACAGCTCTGGAAACCTAAGATGGTGACCTGCTTTCTGGTATGAAGAAAAAAGAAGGTTCAATAAACAGTTTAAGTGGAGATTTCCTTTCTTTTAACTTTTGTTCTGCCTGGTGTATTGCCCTATTATAAGAAGGTATTTGTCATACCATACTGATACTTTCTTTTCCTTAAGAGAGAATGATATATTTTGATGTCTCATGGAGGTAGTGGAGCATGTTTATTTGTCTCTGTAGGGCTATTTATGCTTTTTATCTTCTCTAACAGCATCAAAACGGAAACCATCCCCAAAGGTAACAAGGCTGCCTTATGTTCATCATCTTAGAGGATGTCTGAAGAGGCTGGAGGGAGCAAGTCCCTAGGATAAAATGGAGAATGAACCCCATGATGGTTAATCTAGTGTGGTTTAGAAGTCTAGTATGAAATTACCTATTTTTTTAAACAACAGAAATAAGCATAGCAAACGTGGCCTTACCTTGGTAGGTCCACGGTCAGCTTTGAGCTTGGATCTATCTACTTCCTGTCTGCAGAGGAGTCACACCTCACAGACTCAGCAACAGGTTGCTTGTATGTGGGAATGGTCAGGGATTGTAGGAGGGTTATCAGAGTTACTACACGTCTCAGATTTGAACTATATCTTATAGACTGGAATTTTATCATTTTTATGTCAGGAAGACTCTCACGCTTATGCTGTTTCCATCCTTCAGTGAATAGATTTCAGCCAATAGCTTTAGCCAATAGCTTTTGTGAATATATTTCTGCAAAGTACAAGAAAATGCACAGTTTGGTTTAATCTGCAAGTAAATGAAACATTCCTCCTCTGATTTCATTAGTGTGTTTAAATTCATTTCCCAAACCCACATTAATATCAAAAGGTAAAGTCCATCTCAGCCCACAATTAGTGACTTTATATATATGATTTTAATTTGATCATTAAAACCTGTATGTTTAATGGTCTCTGAGCTCTGTAGCCTGATTTCTCTCCCCACCTCCCTTGACCCTGCCAGTCCTTACTTCACTCTAGCTTTGTGCAGTGACCTCTCTGCCCCTGCCAGCTTCTTTCCCTGGCCAGGCCCACATATGCGTAACTGAAATATCATGAATTCCAGATGAGTGGGATCCAAATTTGTGAGGTTATTCTATATGCTTATTAATTCCACTGCCCCACACAGGTGGAAATGTGGTTTTAAAAGATGTTGGACACTGAATTTTCCCCATGCATTGCAAGGATGGAAAAAACATGTGCTAAATAACTGAGCTGACCGGCTGCAAAACCGTAGTACTCAAGAGCTCTTAAATTTTTATAATGGCCTGCCTACCTTTGGTGGTCTCGTTACTAGGCTTTGGTAATTGTACTTTGGGACTCTAATGGTGGAAGCATGAGGTAACCTTGCTTTAAGATTTCTTAAATGAGTTAATACCTGGGAGGTGCCCTTGCCCTCTTTCACCCGTTAAACAGCGTTTCTTTGTCTTTTGGCTTATATTAAATGCACTTAAGAGGACAAAAGAGGTCCTAGAGGGAATAAAAAAAAAGTGTACTGGACTGAGATTTTAAAATACACCTAGTAAACGTCAAATCCTGCATCCAAACTTATGATAGGAATCTAGGTGGTAGTCTGCATCATTTGTTTGAAAGAACACTAGCTGCCGTGGATGGGAACTGTGTGTGTAGATGGAAAATAAATTGGAAAAACTGAGTCAGCATGATGGCAAATGGTAGGCCAAAGATGGCTTTCTTTTGAAATAGGTAATTGAAGCAAAGTGCTTTTAAAGTTTCACTTAGTTAATTAAAAAGTCCCAATTATTCATTTGGTGTCAGACATGCTGTTCTCAGCTCTAGTTGAATATGGGGTGAGTGGTTCACTCTTGTAAGCCCTAGTTTCCTTATCTGGTTAACGGGAATGGCAGCAGTATCTGTTTCATAGTCGTTATGTGGATTAAACGAAAGAATTCTTACAAAACATTTAAATAGCATCATGCCTGGATTCAGTACATACCGTTAATTTACGGGTGCTTTGCTGTCTATAGATGATGTTATTTCTGCTCCAGACTTGAAGGATGTGATATAGTTCCACACAAAGTATCTCATTTGATTCTTCCCACTGTCCTTTGAGGTAGGCAGGGTAGGGGTTTTTTAATCACACTGTATTAGGGTAGGGTAGGCTGCAGTAACTGGCCACAAAGCTTTAGTGACCCAATGCAGTCAATGTTTATTTCTTGTGTGTGAAATAGTCCCAGTCAGATATTTTGGTTAAAGGTCAGCTTTCTTTCACATGGTGATCCTGGGATATGTTTTCCAGCTTTGCCATCTTCGATGTGTGGCTATTTAGGTCTCCAGCATTAACCACATCCAGTTGGTGGGAAGAGAAAAAGGGGGCACACCACTTTTGTTCATAGTGTGTTGGCCAGTCACATGGCCATGCTTAGCCACAAAGGAAGCGAGGTTATGTGCTCTAGCCATGTGCCCAGGAAGGGGAGGAAACAGACTTACAGCGGGCAGTTGGCAGCCTCCATCACACACCCCGTTAACCGGATGAAACTCCAGTACAGGGGAGCTGGACTGATTTGCCCACTGTGGCATAGACCTTTGTGGCCATTGTCTGGCATGGTGGGGTATAATGTGAATCTCAGCTAGAATAACAGGTGAGGGGCCATGGAGAGGGTATAGAAGGAAAGGAAGAGTGGAGGTGACAGAGGCCTAGCCTTGATATTAGGCCTGGCGGTGCCGCACCCCACACATTCCCCGCGGACTCTCACAGCAGCTCTGTTTAGTGCCCTAGGAGAGCTTTAACTTCCACTTTGCTTGAATTTCTTGCTGTTTCTTGCTCCCATCTGTAGATGCCTGGTGGGCCGCTAGTCCTGGGTAAGAGAGTTTCAAATCACCACTGAGATAAAACAATAGCACCTCTCCAACTGCTATTGTTTCAGGCACCCTGGCTGCAGGCTCAGGGAGAAAACCTTGAATCAATTTGTCTTGTGGAGGCCGAGGGGTTGGCTGCCTGCCCTTCACAACTTGTTAAAATGAACACTTAGACTCTGGGAGGGGGTGAAGCTAAATCTGTGGGGTGATTCTCTGTGATCCTCTCTGCTGATTTTTTTTTTTTTTTAAGTTCTAGGATGTCAGTGTCACAGTGACAGTGTTGGGAGTCGGGGGAGCACTGAGCCTTCCATTTCTTTTCTTTCCTACCTGAAATGCTTTTGAAAACACTTCAAATTGCCTGGAATTTTGCCCAGATACTTTTTCTCTCCCGGCCGGACTCAAATGTTCTCCCAGAGTTGTTCCTTTGGAACAAGAGTCTCAGAAGACCACAACTCCTCCCTTTGTCTGAGGGATGATTAATACCCAGGTCACATATGCTTCAGATGCGCTGCCGAAGGGGCTCCCCCTGTACCCTGGCCAGTGGTCGATTGGACCAGCCAACAAGTTTTGTTTTGCTTGACATGAAAGCTGGTTGAAGTTAAGCAGGAGACATGTTTTTGTTTCTTTAATAAATAAAAGTAAGGACCCTGTACATGAATAAAAGTAAAAGTCACTCCCCTGAGGTTTTTAGGCTTCCAAAAATAGTCCCAAGCTTCGCCAAGGCTAATGCAGCCAGAATTTCCATGGAAAGCTTCGCTGGTGAGGAAGAGGCAGTGCCAGCGGGTGTACAAACAGGCCGTCCATCCTCTCCATCCCCCACCCCTTCCTGTCTGTCACTGGGAGTTTAGAAAACAGGTTTTTGAAATTGTGTTCATTTTCTGATTCGAGATAAAGACCAGGGCAGCAGCAGCAGTATTTATCATGGAATCCAATTGGAGGGCTGCAGGGAGAGGGGGAAGTAGACAGTGAGGTGGATTTATACGGGGGAGAGGGGGAAATTTGTCCCTGTCAGCCAGTGAAGACATACGTCTTTAAAAAAAGAAAGATGGGGCAAGAAAATTATACTAAGTAAATTGATGTTTAAAAAAACTTTTTAAAAGAATTTTATTTATTTGACACAGCGAGAGAGAGAGAGAGAGAGAGAGCGCACAGGCAAGGGGAGCAGCAGACAGAGGGAGAGGGAGAAGCAGGCTCCTCGCTGAGCAAGGAGCCCAATGTGGCGCTCGATCCCAGGACCCTGAGATCATGACCTGAGCCGAAGGCAGATGCTTAACCGACTGAGCCACCCAGGCATCCCCCCAAAAAACTGTTTTAAAGTGGCTTTCCCCTCCTCTAACTGATTATTCATGGCAAAGGTGAGCTGGTTAGCAGCAAGAAATTGTCTTCTAGTATTTTTAGCTGGAGACCCCTCTTGGGATTTGCCCCGCAGCTTAGGGCCTGCTCTGGCAGACATCCTATGTGTGGATTACTCACCTTGTTCACCTGCAGCTGTGGCCAACTTGTTTCTCTTTGAGTGAATTGGTCCAAGGTATTAACATTTGTCTTCTTAGCAAATTTTACTGAAGTTCAGTGTTTCAGGAACCATTAGAAATATGAGAAAGAAAGAACTGCACTGGCTAGGGTGGATTGCACCTCTCCCCACTACTGGGCACTTTAGAAGTTGCTGTGGTTTTTGCAGGGGGAAAAACCTGGAAGTCTAGAGGAACACAGATGTAAAAAATAAGCACCTTTTGTTGGGGAGGGAATGAGGATGATGGTAATGTCTTTAGCTATTAAAAATTCAGCTCTGCTTGAGAAAGAGTGCATTAGTTGCTTTAAAAAAGATTTTTATAAACAAATCTGTCCTTAACTAAATCAAGGTGATTTTCAAAAATGAGAAAATCCTCCAATGGGTAACTCAAGCTGAATAAAAGAGGCAAATACTCTTCCTTCCTATTACAAGGCATAACTTGATTTTTCTTGTTTGCCCAATTTAGAATTGTGTATATGAAGGATGGTCGAACGTGTATGTGTGTGTTGGGTATGGAAGGGGGTTTATTATATACATTATCAGAAACTTGCCAAATACTCCTCAGTTTGAAAGACAGAAAAAGCAAACTAAAATGGATAATAATTATAAGTATTATTTTATACTTTTGTGTGGGCCAAATATTCATGACAATGAAGAGACTTTTAGGAACAAGTCCCCCAGGGTCATGTTCTGCCTATGGTTGGGGGAGGCTATATGGGGTCAGGAGGGACTGGGATGAAGTGGTCATACTTCCCCACAATAGCTGAGTAGCGGAGTTAGGCTCCTCATGCAGAGATGCTTGTTCAGAGAAACAAATTGGATCGCAAGTTTTTCTTCAGAAACTCAGTATCCCTTCTTGGTGAGGCGATCAAGAGTTTGATAGCATAGGAGACAAAGATATGTCATCTTATTTCCTTTGATTACATTGGGGGGAATATAGAAAAGCTCATTAACTGTGAAAAATAATACAAGGCATAGTTTCATTCTCGAGTCTCCAAAGAAATAGTTTTAAAAGGACCTCCTCGTAGGTTTCTCAAAAAGTTAAAAATAGAACTGATCCAGCAATCACATTACTGGGTATTTACCAAGAGAATACAAGAACACTAATTCAAAGGGATATGCACACCCCTATGTTTATAGTAGCATTATTTACAGTAGCCAAGATATGGAAGCAGCCCAAGTGTCCATTGACTGATGAATGGATAAAGAAGATGTGGTATATATACAATGTAATATTATTCAGCCATAAAAAAGAATGAAATCCTGCCATTTACAATGACATGGATGGAGCTAGAGAGTATTATGCTAAGAAGGCAGTCAGAGAAAGACAAATATTATGATTTCACTCATATGTGGAATTTAAGAAACAAAACAAATTAGCAAAGGAAAAAGAGAGACCAAGAAATAGATTCTTAATTATAGAGAACAAACTGATGGTGACCAGAGGGGAGGTGGGTGGGGGGATGGGTGAAATAGATGATGGGGATTAAGGAAGGCACTTGTGATGAGCACTGGGTGCTGTATGGAAGTGTTGAATCACTGTATCATACCTGAAACTAATAGAAAATTGTTAACTAATTAAAATAAAAACTTAAAAAAATTTAAAAAATGCATTCACATAAAAATAACTCATTTGAGAGGGATTCTATGAGGAGTCTTTTGGAAAATGAATAAAACATTTAAATGAAAAATAAAAGGACCTCCTAATCACTTAAATTTTTAAATAAAACTATAATCACAACTCTTTTTTGTAGCTAAGAAAGAACGGAATTGCAAAGGCAGGTAATTCTACTTGGAACAGAAGTCTGTTTTTCCTGTGCATACTGAAGCTCTGTGAGAGTCTGTGAAAATGTCTATTTTTCATGCTTCCGGTGTTGGTTGCCTTTTTAAATTTTAGCTATACACACTCTTAAAAGGAGAATCCCATCATGTATGTTTTGATGCCAAACCCTTCAGATATTTGTTTTGTTGGAGAATATAGTGTCGATCAAGAAATGTTTTAGTCTCATGAAGGAAACATTTTACTGTAAATGTTCAAGATCTCAAATCCACTCATGAATTCATGTCTTTGTAATGGGAAAACATCTGGGTAAAGGGTAAAAAAAAATCAGTGTATAAAGGAGATTGTGTTTTTTTTTAATAGTACATCAGATTTTCAAATGTGAGTACGCTCCAGCAGTGTACCTCTCATATAAAGCAATGCTTCCTTTCGTATCAGGACATCCTGCTCTTTCCAGCTGCAGTCATAGTAAGTTTCAGTAAACAAACCCGTCCTTACCATACGCTGTGCCTTTCACAATTCTACAGACTTCAATTTTAATCCTGCAATTTTAGTCATTAGAAGGGGCTTGCGTGTTGGACCTGTCCTCCTAAGGAATTTTCTTTCCCTTCTTCATGAAGTTTCTATCGTCTTTCGGCAGGTGTGCCTGCATCTCCAATAACTAGAATCATGGACTGTTGCATGCCTTGTAGGACACCTAGACTTGGCTCTGAATTTATAGCTGAAGAAATTGTGGCCCAGAATGGTAAAGGGACTTCTCTCAGCTCAATGTGAAGAGAAGTATCACCTGCCTTGTTGCCCAAAATGTTTCTCAAGGCTCTCATCACCTCTTTCTCCCCACAACCACTGCCCTGCTTCAGCCTTCATCACCTTTTCTTTGGGCCCTAACATAACCGCCCCTTGTCTGGCCTTTCCCAGTCTTCCCCTGTCCACTTTACACCCTTGCTAGTGAAGTTAGATTAATCCATCTAAAATATGCGTATGGCGAATGCCACTTCTGTGCTAAGACACCCCCTGCGTCACCTTTAGGATGAATTCCAAGGTCCCAGCCACTCTGTGACTTAACCCTGTGTATCTCTCTAGCCTCATTTGCCATCTTTTTCATCTCATTCTTTATGCTTTCTTGATATTGAACTGCCTTCGGTGCCCACATCCACAACCACCAAACTGTCGCTCACCTGTGAGGTTGTGGTCATGCTGTTCTTATATCAGGGAGATATTTGGGCTGCAATAAATGAAGCCAAACCCAGTTGACCTGGTCAGAAAAGAAATTTATTAAACCAACATTGGGCAGCTCATAGAATTACCACAAAGACTGAAGAACTGGGTCAGAGGCTACCCAGCTGAAACTAGCTCAAATCACACTCTGAAGCAGGTGTATTGAGGTTGTATTGTTGTGGTCCCCAGACTGCAGCCTGCTCTGCCTGAGTCTTGACCCTGGGACTGGGGACTGCCCTGACTCCCGTGGCACTGTCTGTAGAAGCTGGACCTTCATATGGCTGCTCACAGTACCAGAAGTGATTTTTTTTTTTTTTGTGGTCTGTGTTTCTTTGTGTCATTAGCTCTCAATTTAATGTTTTTGACATGTGGACCTGCTTGTCCAAGCCTAAGTCACATGTCTGCCCCTAATTGCATAGGATGGGGAAAAGATAGTATCTGAAATGTTCACCTTCTATGCAGGGAAACCCACAAAGCTTCAAAAGGTGGGAAATTCCCCAAAGGAAGTTCAGATATTGAGCAGCCTAAAGAGTGACAGCTGTCCACTATGGTTCTTCGGCCTTTGTGACAATTCTGTGAGTTGCCCAGCATTCTTTCATGGCTTACTTTGATGCACTCTTCCACCTTTATTTACCTAGTTAATTCTTGCTCATGTTTTCATATAAGCACAAGCGTCTTTGCCTCAAGGAAATCTTCTTTGCACCCAGGTTGGGATTGGTCTCGCCCATAGTCCTTTGGGCATATTTATGCTTTATCGTTTATGACACGTTATTGTATTTCTGTTTAGGTATTTGTTCCTATTAGGTATTTTGTTCCTGTTTAGGTATCCACCTCTCATTTTTAAACTCTCCACGCACGCGTAGGTACTGTGCCTTAGGTATCTTTGGACACTCCGTGCTTCCTATAGTTTTTGGCTAATTGACCTGCCTGATGAATTCATTCATTAATTTGTTCACTGTTAGTTGAACTGAATAGAACTGAGTCGCCAAAGGTTACACAGGTTAATAGTGGCACAGGTGGGAGTAAACCCCAAGTCTCTTGACTTCATTATTTCTGAAAGAAACAGGAACATCCCTCCGTTCCCCCTCTTTCACCCCTCATCCCTATTAATTTCTCTCCATGGTTTGGATTCTATCAGTCTTCTTCATTCTTTTTTTTTTTTTTTAAAGATTTTATTTATTTATTTGACAGGGAGAGACACAGCAAGAGAGGGAACACAAGCAGGGGGAGTGGGAGAGGGAGAAGCAGGCTCCCCGCAGAGCAGGGAGCCCGATGCGGGGCTCGATCCCAGGACCCCGGGACCATGACCTGAGCCGAAGGCAGACGCTTAACGACTGAGCCACCCAGGCACCCCTATCAGTCTTCTTCATTCTGAGTGGATTCTTTTCCAACCACTGCTATGGCAAATGGTTTAAGGAACTCAGAGCTATTTATTTTTTTTTATTATGTTATGTTAGTCACCATACAGTACACATTAGTTGTTGATGTAGTGTTCCATGATTCATTGTTTGCGTATAACACCCAGTGCTATTGATTTGTAAACTGTGGTCTTGTCCTGGATTTTGGGAAAATACCTGTAGCCACAATTTGGCCTTGAATCATTGTGTTACAAATTGAATAGGCTTCCTTGGAGCAGAAGTCCTAACAGATCAATAGTTTGGCCCATGGACCCTCTGGCTAAGAAGTGCATGCATTTTTAAGAGGAACATAAGCACAACTCATACCAGTCATACAGCAGCTTGGGTAGATGGATTTATGCTGCAGCAGTCACCCCTGGGTAGAAATGTGGGCCAAGAGCCAGGAGACCCTAGTTCAATTTCCAGTTAAGTCATCTCTGTTTATTTCTCACAGAATACATATTTAAAAAAAGTTGAAATTAAAACGTCATGCTTAAAACACTCTATAGTAAACAGAGGTTTTAAAAGAAGAGCTCTTGCCAGCACCACTTTTTGTTAAAGCTGTATCCAATTTAAAGTTTATTTTATACCCGGGATACAGAATGGTGTGTAGAGTGCTGTAAGAAGTCCCCACACATCTGGGCAGGACTGATCAGAGATTTTGGCAGGCTTTTCTCTGGACAGGCTATCCACATGCTTGGGGTGGCTTTGGGCATTGGTGGATGCATGTGGATCTGCACATGGGACATTGGAAACTAGATGTGTGCATCTATAACCCACTCCTTTCTGCCACACTTCACAGGTCCATAGGTATCGCCTTTCTCTCCATGTCCTTCCCCACCCCTATCACCCCACCACCTTCAGATTAGTCTCTGCATCCACTGTTTCCCCTTTCCAGTCAGCATGGATCATTTCACTCATATCGTCTCTGCTTCAACTCAATTAGTGCCTCCTATTGTTCTTAGGATGAGGGTGAAAATCCTTAATATGGCCCAGGTCTTAGATTTGGGCCCATCTTTTCTCCAGCCTGGCCTGGCAACCACCCTGTTGCCTCTGTTCTCCATGGGGCAGCTGTACTGGGTTGTCAGTACCACGAGTTTGTCCTGCCCCAAGGACACCCTCATGATGTTTCTTCTGTTTGGGAACATCTTCGTGACTCTCCCCCCATTCTCTTCACCTAGTTCATGCCTACTCACCCTTCCAATTTCTGTTCAGAAGTCACTTCTTTAGGAAACTCTTCCCTACCCTCCTACTCACTGTGAGTCCCCCTTGCTTATACTCTTATAACACTGCAAGAGCATTCTTTTTCTTTTCAGCATTTATCATCATGTGAACTTAGACATTTACTTCTGTGATTATTTGAATAATCTTTCATTGTCTCTAACATTAATGTAACATTTATCCAAAACTTATTGCATATAGATGGTCTCTGACTTATGATGTTTGACTTACAATTTTTCTACTTTACGATGGTACAAAAGTGATACCCATTCAGTAGAAACAATACTTTGAATTTTGAATTTGGATTTTTTCCCAGGCTAGGGATATATACAGTTTGATCCTTTGTCACGATGCTGATCAGGGGCAGTGAGCCACAACTCCCAGCCAACTATGCGTCCACAGGGTAAACAACCTCTACACTCAAAACCATTCTGTTTTCTGCTTTCAGTACAGCATTCAGTAAATTACATGAGATAGCCAACATTTTATTATAAAATTGGCTTTGTATTGGATAATTTTGCCCAACTGTAGGCTCCTGTAAGTGTTCTGAGCATGTTTAAAGTAGGCTGGGCTAAGCTGTGATGTTCAGTAGGTTAGGTGTATTAAATGCATTTTCAACTTACGAGTTTTTTTCCTCCAAGATTTTATTTAAATTCAAGTTAACATATAGTGTAGTATTAGTTTCAGGAGTAGAATCTAGTGATTCATCACTTACACATAATACCCAGTGCTCATCACAAAAAGTGCCCTCCTTAAGCCCATCTCACCCATTTAGCCCACGACGCACTTCCCCTCCAGCAACCCTCAGTTTTTTCTCTGTAGTTGAGTCTCTTATGTTTTGCCTCCCTCTCTGTTTTTATCTTATTTTTATTTTTCTTCCCTTCCCCTATGTTCATCTGTTTTGTTTCTTAAATTTTCAACTTATAGTGGATTTATCTGGATGTAACCTCATGGTAAATCAAGGAAGATCTGTATTTGACAATTTCTAAGTCCTCTCAATGTACTGATATATTTAATTCTCACATAATTGAGGAAGCATGTCCTATTACTGTCCTTCCTGAGGGCTTAAGTAGCTTGGTCACAGGCACACAGCTAGTAGACGTAGAGTTGGGATTTGAACCTAGGCTGACTGACCCCAGTGTGTACAGATTTAATCAAGACCTTGCATTGCCTTCTGGTAGACCAAGATTTCTCAATCTTTGATTATTGCTCCCTTAAAGAGCACTTTTTAGATATGTTTTACTAATCCTCCCCCTTGAAAATTTTAATACTATAGATATACTGTCATGGGCAGAATAGTGGCTCTCCTCCCTGCCCCCACCTCAAGACATCTATATCTTAGACCCTGGAACCTGTGAATAAGTCATATTACATGGAAAGGGGGAATTAAAGCTGCAGATGGATTAAAGTTTGTTAATTAGCTGACCTTGAGATGGGAAGATTATCCTGGATTATCCTGGTGGGCCCAGTATAATTACAAGTGTTCTCATAAGTGAAAGAGGGAGGCAGGAGAGTCCATGTGAGGGAGATGGCAGTGTGAGAAAGACTTGACTGTCACTGCTGGCTTTGAAGATAGAAGAGGGCCAAGAGTCAGGGAATGTGGGCAACCTCTAGAAACTGGAAAAGGCAAGGAAACCGATTCTTCCCCAGAGTTTACAGAAGGAATGCAGTCTTGCCAAGGCCTTGATTTCAACCCAGTGAGACCCATTTCAGACTTCTGACTCCAGAATTGAAGATAATAAATTTGTGTTACCACAAATTTAGTAGTTTAAGATAATTTGTTACAGCAACAATAGGTATATTGTTATATATATTGTATATGTATATACATATATAAAAATATGTATATGTGTACAATATGTGTATATATATGTGTGTATGTATATGCACATGTGTACAGTTGCATATATGTCATGTACTATATACATATCTGTTTTATACATAAAATGAGTAAGGTTTCTTCACCACCTAGGAACTGGTTTGTTCCCCTTTGGGGCAGTAGTGCCCCTGTTGAGAATGCATGTACTGGACCACAAGAATAAGAATCCTCTCTGGCTTTGATCACTCTTCTGCCTGGTGTCTGACACATTGTAGGCAGTCAATAAATATTTGTTGATTGAGTGAATGAGTAAATAGGTGAATGACTATGAATGACTTGAATTAAGGGTCATAATCCTGTTGATGAAAAATAAAGCAGGCTAAAGGACTAACTCCATGTTGGAAGTGGGAGAATCAGCATTTTTGAATACCTGTGAGACTGTAGTGTTGTGAATGGCATGTTTATCTCCACAGATTTATCAGTGTCTGAGGGCACCTTTAGCATTGGCTAAAGTGTCAGGCGAATGTGATAACCACAACACTATGGAAACCACATGAGCATTGGCTAAAGTGATCAAGGCACCAAAGAAAGGGGCTTGAGCATGTACTCTGTGACATCCAGTGAGCACAGCAGTAGGCAAATGGTCTTGGTTTGCAAAGCTCTAGGATTTGATCTTAAACGAGCCATTCTAAGTTTTATATGGAGCCAAGAGCTTCAGGGACAGATGCTGTTTTTCTGCCAGTTCTCCCTCTTCTCTCTTACCTGTCAGGTGTCCACTTGGAAAGAGCTTAAGGTTCCATAATCGGTGACCCAGCTTGTGCAGGAGAACCCACATTCCCACGTGATTTTCTGGCCACCGCCCTGGCTCTGGGGAGGGTGTGGACTCTTCCTAGGGCCTGCTCTGTCTGTGTATTATAGTGATGATGGGAGCACTAAACTACCTTGGATGACAGGCCATGCTGGCTTTGGTTATGCTCCTGGTGCTGGCAAGTTAAGCACATTCCTTTCTAACTCTCCTAGAGATGCTGTGTGGGACAGCCAGGCAGAACCACCCCATTGGGGTGAATCCAGGGGGATGAAGTGAAGAATGTGCCGAGCTCTGCACTTCCATGCCAACTGGGAATGGCCAGAGTCCGGAGGATTGCTGGAGGAGAAGCTGGGGGTCTTTGGAGAGGTGGCCAAGATGGGGGGTGGGGCACTGCACAGCCCAGGAGGCCTTTGGGGGAGTTATTTCACAGTTACATGTGAAGGATGGGCTCAGAGCTGTACTTGGCAGAGTCTGTCGCTTCACTTGATCTTACCACATGGCAGTGCTGATCTCCAGGGCCCATGCATAGCTAACAAGGAACACTTGTCTGGCATTCACGTTTACAAATAACTTTCCAGTGCAAGATTTTGGGATGGTGAGTCTTGAGAGGGTCTGGTCTAGCCTCTCAGTGGCTGTTTTGTTTCCATATTTTAGCTAACATAGATTCCAATGCCTACTAGGTGCAGTGATAACAGCAAACACAAACATTTGGATTGCATTTTCCATTCAATATGTTTTTTTGACTTCCGTTAGCTCAATGGAAGTTGTGAGACTGGATCTTATACTTTCATTTTTCAGATGAGAAAAACTTAGCAAAGCAAATTAACACGCACTATTGATTAGGCTATGGAAAATAATAACATGATCTACCTAAGTATGGCACTACTGTAAGTACTTATATTCATTTAATTCCTAGAGTATTGGAGTAGGCATTATTATTACTCTGTTTACAAATGCAAAAATCGAGGTGCAAGATGACAAAGTACTTGCCCAAGCTCATACAACTATTAAGAATAGATGGGCAGGGTTTGAATCCAGGCAGCCTGGCATCACAGACTGCCATTCCAACCTCTGTGCCATTCTGTATCCCTACACATTATTTCCAGGGCTGAATTCCACACCCTTATTTCATCTCTACTATGGTTACCTCTTTATGCCAAGCAATCTGTGAAGGAAAATGACATTATTCCTGCTTATAGTCTGGTTGGGGAGAAAGGTATGTATCAGCTAAAAGCCATAGGGGTCCAGGGGGGTGGTGTGGGACCTCGAAGAATAGCCTAGGAGACTTAAATCTGGTGGTATCCACAGCCCCTTCCCTGCTGATCTTGCCCACTCTGGCTTCCCAGTCCCAAATTGTCTCTTAAAGGGAGTCCCCCTTGTCATTTTCCTAGATTAGTCTTTTTGACCTTATATTTGGGGGATTTGGGGACCATGCCTCTGGGAAGTTTCTCCTAGGAAATTCACCCCATATGCAGCATGATTAGCAAACACAGAGGTCACTGGTCACTTATAACCAGTAAGCGAACTGCTCAAAAGAAATATTCTAAATTGTCCTATGCTAGGTGCCTGAAATGGAGAACTTTTGGGCTCTGGCTTTTCCTGGCTGGTTTCTCATCAACTTGGAAGGATCATCTGTTGCTGCCTCTGTTGGGTGCTGCCTTTTCTAATTTTGGATTGAACCCAGCACTCCATGGCTACTTTCCCCAGCCACTAGCCCAGTTCAGCCTTGACTACTACCTCCCCAAGGGCATCATTTTCTAGACTGTACTGCCATCTTTTGCCTATATTTTGCAAACCCCAAATTGGAATTTGTAGGTGTGGCATGTATTTATATACTTTTGGGGATAATGCTTTAAAATATTTGAAATTAGAGGTGTATTTTGGTTTTCCGAACATTTGGTTGCCATCACCACCACTATAATTTTGCCAGAATCCCTATAGTCTGATTGTTGTGACCATTTCTTTCTTCCTGCTAGCCATGACAGAATCTCTATTTCCTGCATTGGGGTTTTCTCGGCTCTCTCTCTCTTTTTTTTTTTTTTTGCCTACTCTAAGTCTATGCCACAGCTTGAAAAGGTGATTACTCTGCATGCATGATTGTATCACTAAGTAATATAACACTATTTGATGTTTCCTTAGCCCTTTACTTTTAACCTCGATGTAGCTTTTAGTACCTGCATTAGAGTTATTTGTTTTCACATCTGTTTCTTTTATAGATCATAAACTTCTTAAGATCAGGGATCCTTCCTCATTTATCTTTGCATTCTCATTCCAAGCATGGTATTGGGAACACAATGTGTGTCCAAAAAATGGTGTAGAAAAATCAAATTAATGTCTTTGATCTGTTTCATAAATGATTCACTTTTATCACCCACTGAGTCACAACTATATATGTATGTCTCCTCTACCAAGCGTTAAGCTGTTAGCTTGGACCATCTAGTATAAACTGTAGATTAATATTTTTTTCTGTAGCATGTGGTAATAAAACTAATAAAACTAATTAGCATGCTAAAGGAGTCTATGCTCATTCATACTGATAATTCTAATAAAAAACATTCATATAATACTATATGCCAGGCACTGTTATAGGACATAGCAGAGATTATTACAACATTACATCCATTTTGCCAAGAACTAAAGTAATTTGCCCAAGGTAATGCTGCCAAGTAATCAAGTTGGGATTGAATCTTGTAGAGTGAACCAGAGGCCAAGCACTTAGACACCATGCTACATTTCCTTTTGAGTAACCTAATTCGCATCTACTGAGATCCTGTGTGATAGATGCTTCTCCTCTCATTTTCTTATATAACCTTGACAATAAGACTAAGAGATAAGTATAATTATTAGGTCTTTAAAAAATTTTTTTTTCCAAGATTTTATTTAAATCCACCATATAGTGTAGTATTGGTTTCAGGAGTAAAATCTAGTGATTCATCACTTACATAGAACACCAAGTGCTCATCACAACACATGCCCTCCTTAACGCCCATCACCCTACTGACCTCCTCTCCAGCAACCCTCAGTTTTTCCTCTATAGTTAAGTCTCATATGGTTTGCCTCCTTCTGTTTTTATCTTTTTTTTAAGATTTTTTATTTATTTGAGAAAGTGCACACATGAGAGAGAGCATAAGCGGGGGGAGGGGTAAAGGGAGAGGGAGAAGCAGACTCCCAGCTGAGTAGGGAGCCAGACATGGGGCTTGATCCCAGGACCCTGAGATCATGACCTGAGCTGAAGGCAGACACTTAACCGACTGAGCCTCCCAGGTGTCCCTCTTTGTTTTTATCTTATTTTTCTTTCCCTGCCCCTATGTTCATCTGTTTTGTTTCTTAAATTCCACATATAAGTGAAATCATATGATATCTGTCTTTCTCTGCCTGACTTATTTTGTTTAGGATAATATACTCTAGTTCCATCCATGTGGTAGCAAATGGCAAGATTTCATTTTTTTTTTTTTGATGGCTAATATTCCATTGTATATATATATATATACACCACATCTTTATCCATTTATCAGTTGATGACATTTGGGCTCTTTGCATAATTAGGCTATTGTTGATAATGCAGCTATAAACATCAGGGTGCATGTGCCCCTTCAAACCAGTATTTTTGTATTCTTCAGGTAAATACCTACTGGTGCAATTGCTGGGTCATAGGGTAGTTCTGTTTTTACCTTTTTGAGGAACCCCCTAGTCTTTTCCAGAGTGGCTGCACCAGTTTGTGTTTCCACCAACAGTATAAGAGGGTTCTCCTTTCTCTGCATCCTCACCAACATCTGTTTTTTCCTGAGTTGTTAATTTTAAACATTCTGACAGGTGTGAGGTGATATCTCATTGCGGTTTTGATTTGTATTTCCCTGATGATGAGTGATGTTGAGCATTTTTTCATGTGTCCGTTAACCATTTGTATGTCTTCTTTGGAGAAATGTCTGTTCATGTCTTTTGACCTTTTTTTTTTATGTTCAGTTAGCCAACATATAGTAGTACATCATTAGTTTTTGATGTAGTGTTCAACGATTCATTAGTTGTACATAACACCCAGTGCTGATCACAACACATGCCCTCCTTAATGCCCATCACCCAGTTACCCTGTCCACCCACCTTTCTCCCTTCTGTAAACCTCAGTTTTTTTCCCGGAGTCCAGAGTCTCTCATGGTTTGTCTCCCTCTCTGAATTCTTCCCATTCAGTTTTCCCTCCCTTCCCCTGTGGTCCTCCATGGTATTCCTTATGTTCCATATATGAGTGAAACCATATAATTATTGTCTTTCTCTGCTTGACTTATTTCACTTAGCATAATTCCCTCCAGTTCCATCCATGTCGATGCAAATGGTAGGTATTCGTTCTTTCTGATGGCTGAGTTATATTCCATTGTATATATGAACCACATCTTCTATATCCTTTCATCTGTTGAAGGACATCTCAGGTCTTTTCACAGTTTGGCTATTGTGGACATTGCTGCTATGAACATTGGGGAGCATGTGCCCCTTCTTTTCACTACATCTGTATCTTTGGGCTAAACACCTACGACCCAGCAATTGCACTACTACGTGTTTATCTTTTGCCCTTATTTAATTTTTTTAGTTGAGAAAACTGAAACTCTGCTTAAATGGCTGGTCCAAGGTCATACTACTAGTAAGCGGAAGAATCTGAATTTAGAAGCTTTTAGATGCCCTGTTCTTTCCATTATATCACAGCTGGATGCAAATCAATGAATCAGTGCTAAATTCCTGGGGCCTAGTTTGTCATAATTTTCACTTTGCAAATCTAAGTCTTAAGGGGCTTTGGAATTTGACAGATTTTGGTTTGAGTCCTGGTTCTGCCAGTTTCTGGTTCTCAGACACTGTTCAAATAAAATTAACATCTTGTTGTCTCTGTTTCCTTATCATGAAAATGGATTTTATATGTGAAAATTAAATTTATAGGGTATAAGGAGAGTGCCTAGGACATGGGTAAAGCTCTGTACATATTAACTTCTATTCACAAAACTGGCAAATGGCAGGATTTGAATATTCCACCTTGCTTAACTCCATTAGACCCCCTCTACTTCTCATCTGGCTCCCCATGGGCACTCTCTGTAGCCTCCTGTCATCACCTTATTTAATGATTTAATGAGGGGATGAATGCCTCTTGCAGAACTAGCAAGTTTTACTGATGGCTCCTTAATTGATTCCAAAAACAAGAAAATATTTATTCTAGAACTAAATAGTTTTGGGTGCAACATCACCAAGTCAAAGAAGGAGAAACAACAGAATTAGGTATGTGGAAATTTGTAGTTTGAGGGCCTATCATCAGTTTAACCTTATGCAGTTTTCCTGGAGGTACCTGCTTAGAGCAATATATGACTCTACGACATAAAACCCCAGAAAGGGCAGATAACTCCTAGGACAAAAGAATATTAAATAAAAAAAAATGAAAAGAACAAATACACCAACAAGATGAATTTGTCCCATTTAAAGGCCGTCAAACAATGCTTGGGTTATACATAATTTTTTTAAGAAAGAGGGAGGGGAAGGGGCAGAGGAAGAGGGAGAGAGAGAATCTCAAACAGGCTCCATGCCCAGTCTGGAGCCTGATGCAGGGCTGGATCCCAAGACCCTGAGATCATGACCTGAGTGGAAATCAATGGTTGGATGCCTAACTGACTGAGCCACCCAGGTGCCCCTACACAGAACTATTTTTAATGCATGAATTTTAAATGTTTCAGATTCACTAGTTTGTAGTTAGTTCTCACCTTCTATAGAAGCAAGGTAGAGGTAGCATCAGCCTGTGAGGTGAACTTGGATATCTGGGGGAGAGAGAGGTAGTGATCTGGAACTCTTTGCAGGGACCATTGCTTCCCTGCTGGTCCAGGTGGCCCCTGTAGCTTGAGCTCGGGCACCCTTGGGCTCTACTCTCTACTCTTCTCCCCACTAGCTGCTTTCCTTTTGCAAAATCATGATGTTCTTTCCTAAGTTAGGGGACAAGAATTTTATTTTCCAGAATAGACTATGAAGCTAGGATACAATTACTCATATGGTTTAATTTAAAATGCAAAATCTTTGAAAAATAGGTATTTTCAAAATAAGCATTTTGGTCTGGAGCTCTGGTTCTCATTAACTTGGCTGAAGCCCTTGATGATATGTTGGAACTGTTTAAACACCAGCTCACATGCCTACTCTCAGGTGTTCATCAACCCCCTACTTTCCCGAGGGACACTGGCCAGCGGCATCCTGACAGGTCTGAGCCAAAGCCTGGTGTTCCCCCTCACTCCATCCGTGACTTTTGTGAAAGGGAGCTGAGTGGTTTAATGTGATGTTTTGTTAATGTCTGCTCATTTCGCTGAAGTGCATGGTGCAGGAATGACAGTACTTGGGGGTCTGGTTCTGCCTCAAACAGTGTGCATGGTCTCCTGCTGCCCTGGCCAGGGACTTACCTTCACTGGGATTCATTGCATGTGAGTCTTTAAGAAAAACTTTGGCTGAGGCTGAAGAGTCTTTCCAGCCTGATGGGAGTATATTAAATATTACTAGAACAAGCCAAATATAATCTCTGTACCTACTGTTAAACCTAGAAGGCATGGTAGAAAAAAGACATTCCATACACATATAAAATTTCATGTTTGCTTTAAGACATGCCTTTTATCATTGATGTCCAAGTACATTTAAAGCATTAACTGCTGGTTCTCAGGAATGACCTTCTTTAGGGAGAAAGGCAAGAAACCTGGTAATCCTTTTTCTATAGGTCCTCATGAAAGGGATAGCAGAGCTCTAAGGCTGCAAACACCCACATTTCAGGGTGCTAAGGCCTGGATGATGCTTGTGAGATACATGGTCCTTCTCTTCCTTGAGGATATGAGGAGAGGTCCTGTGCTATAAACATATCAAGGTTTAAGTCCCCTGGCCACCCCCACAAGCTGGGATACCACAGACAGGGTGCATTTGGAAAGTCTTCTGGACCCCTTAGCCACTTTGTTCAGACTTCTCTTCAAAAGACTTCAGAAGAGCCTCTCAGCAGTTTTCTATTTGGAAAGTAAAAACGGATGTAGTCTTTTAATCTCATTATCCTGATACTTCTTGGGACTCAACATTCATAAACCCAGTCAATTCAACTGTGCCCCATATGCTTGGCATCTTGGCCCTTGCCCTCAATGCTAAGCCTCTACCCAGAGTCCTTTTCTCTTCATATTTCCCAGGACTTCCTCCTCCATCCTCCTTATTCTGCTGTCCCCTTCTCCAGCATATTCCATTTTGCCCTCCTCGGCGCTTAGACCTTTATTCTTCTCAATGTTCCTTTCACCATCTGCTCAGTAGAGACTTGTAGATCTGCAGTTCTGAAGTAAAGAAATGCACTGAGAACTGAAAGCTCTTTGAATTTTACTTCATGACAAAAATAGACCTGAATTGATGGGAAGCTATTTATCCTACTTGCTATTGATCATACATTTGTCTGCAGAAATATTAGGGTGTTTGGTTATGAAGTGTTATGTATTAACTATGTGTGTTCCATTATTTTATAAAATCTGAAAAATTCTGAATCCAGAAACACATCTGGCCCCAATGGTTTTGGATAAGGGATTATAGACCTATCTTCTAAACCATTGCTTTTAACTTCTGGTAAAGTCCTTTCCTGTATTTAGGATGGTGCTTTCTGGCTATTCCCCATGTTCCTGAGTTTTTGTTGACATTGTCTGCTTATCTTCTGGTCATTTCCCTCCATGATGGAGGCTACACATCTCCATCTTTTTCTTCTTCCCTGATCTCTGCACTAAATTCACCCTGACTCAACCCACTACTCGCCAACTCCAGGGCACCTTTTTAATTATTTTGCTTGCTCTCTCTATCACTGGGGACTGTTCATTTCTCCTTTCTTGATACCAACTCCTTTTCTTCTTTAGCACCATTCTCCCTGGTCCTCCTCTCCCTCTCCAACCAGTATTGCTTGTTAGTGTGGTTTCCTGGCCCATTAAACTCTGCCCACGTGTCCTCTCAGAGGTCACTACAGACAAGAAGGCTGGGTCACTCTGGGTGATTCCATAGACCCTCCCTTCCCATGAGCCCTGACTTCTTTGTGCCCATTTATTTATCAAGAAAAGGATGGTCATCATCCCTCCTCATTCTCTAATTCTCTGAAAACAATCTCATGTACTCTCATAGCTTCACCTTAAGACTTAGATCTTCCCCTGAACTCTAGAGTGGGGAATACAACTTCCTACTGGATGTTGCCTTTTCCAGTGGTTCCCCACACTTAACATGTCCATAGAAAACCTCCCTTTATGAATGCTTCTACCATTCAGAAATGAGGAACCCGGGTCATTCTCATGGATCATCTTCCAAGTCCTTTTAACATGATCTTTGATAGCATCTTTTGTCTTCTGGAATGGTAAGATACTCCAGGCTCATCTTTCCTAATTCCTACCCCAGACATGGAGTCATTCATTTCTCCAGTGATTCTTGGGGTCTGCTAGTGGAAAATGACATTTAGAACCCAATCTAGTGTGGAGATGTTGATTTTTGAGGTCAGTCATAGTTTCTAGGCCTTTTCAACAGACAATGTCATGAGAAGATATCTTTTTAAAAAAATTTTTAATTCCAATATAGTTAACATATAATGCTATATTAATTTCATGTATACAATATAGTGATTCAACAATTTTATACATTTCTCAGTGCTCATGATAAGAACACTCTCAATCCCCTTCATCTATCTTACCCACCTCCCCTTTGGAACCTTTGGTTTGTTCTCTGTAGTTAAGAGTCTGTTTTGTGGTCTGTTGCTTTTCTTTGTTCATTTGTTTTGCTTCTTAAATTCCACATGTGTGAAATCATAGGGTATTTGTTTTTCTCTGCTTCACTTATTTCACTTTTGATTATACCCTCTAGATCTATCCATGTTGTTGCAAATAGTAAGATTTCATTCTTTTTTATGGCTGAGTAATATTCCATTGTGTGTGTGTGTGTGTGTGTGTGTGTGTGTGTGTATGCCACATCTGTGTCCATTCCTCTATTGATGAATACTTGGATTGCTTCCATAATTTGGCTATTGTGAATCGTTCTGCAGTAAACATAAGGGTGCATATATCATTTAGAATGAATGTTTTCTTTGGGTAAATACCCAGTAGTAGAATTACTGTATTAGAGGAAGTAGAAAGATGGCGGAGGAATAGGAAACCTGGATTTCGTCTCCTCTCAGGAATTCAGCTGGATAGGGATCAAACCATTCTGAACACCTATGAACTCAACAGGAGGTCGAAGAAAAGAATAGCAACAACTCTCTGAACAGAAAAGCGACCACTTTCTGGAAGGTAGGACGTGCGGAGAAGTGAATCCGAGGCGATATTCGGGAGGATAGACGGCGGGGGAGGGGCCTCCGTCGGCCGCTTCTGGCAAGTGATAGAGCCATGGAGCACAAAATCGGAACTTTTAAAAGTCTGCTCCGCTGAGGGACGTCACTCCAGTGGCTAAGCTGGGGGTGGAACCCTTGCGGGACAGTGTGGTCTCAGGACCCTTGGGGTCACAGAAAGACCAGGGGTGCCTGAGTGCAGCAGAGCTCCCAGGTATTAGAGCAGGGAAGCCGGCTGCAGAGATGGAGCCCAGGCACGGGCTCTCAGCTCGGGGTTGCCATAAACCATGATCCGCGGCACAGTCGGGCCCCTGCTCCTCCAGCAGGGACCCAACAAGCAGCAGATCCGGGGAGACTCACCTTCCTCCCCCGGGAGGAGCAGCACGGGAGCGCACCGCAGGGATCTGCTGGGTTTGGAGACTCCACCTGGGGTCGGGTGCCAGAGATAGAAATGCTCGGTCACAGGCCGGGTGAGCATGGAGTGCGGCTGGAGACCGGGGAGATGGGAGTGACTGACAGCTTTTCTCTGGGGGCTCACTGAGGAGCGGGGCCCCGAGTTCCCGGCTTCTACAGGGCAGAGATTGGGAGGCCGCCATTTTCACTCTCCGCCTCCAAAGCTGTACGGAAAGCTCACAGGGAACAAAAGCTCCGGAGAGCAACCTGAGCAGATTACTTAGCCCAGACCGGGCAAGGGCGGGGCAATTCCGCCTCCGGCAAAGACATTTGGAAACCACGGCAACAGGCCCCTCCCCCAGAAGATCAGCAAGAACAGCCAGCCAAGACCAAGTTTACTGATCAATGAGAACGGCAAAACTCCAGCGCTAGGGGAATACTACACATAGAATTCATGGCTTTTTTACCATGATTCTTTAGTCTTTCAAAGTTAATTTTTTTTTTAAACTGTCTTTTTTTCTTTCTTTTTTTAAATTTTTCTTTTTCCCTTTTTCAACCAACATCTTATCAATCCCTTTTTTAAAAAACATTTTTATTTTTCATTTTTAGAGTCATATTCTATCCCTTCATAGTAGTTACCCGTATTTTTGGCATATATATATAAGTTGTTCTCTCTTTAAAATTTTGAGATAGTTTCTTCTAACAGATCAAAATATACCCTAAATCTCTAGTATATGTTTTTTTCCTACTCCCCTGCCTGATCACATTCTCTCCCTTTTTTTTTCTTTTTTCTTTTTTAAAATCCTCTTCTTTCTTTTTTCAAAGAACTTCTTATCAATTCCTTTTATAAAATTTTTTATAATTTCCATCTTTACAGTCATATTCCATCCCTTCATCATATCAACCCTTATTTTTGTACATATATAAGTTTTTCTTTCTTTAAAATTTTGGGAGGCACTTTCTTCTAACAGACCAAAATACACCCAAAATCTAGCGTGTGGCACTGATCTATATACCAGCCTGATCATATTGATCACATTCTGGTTTTTTTGTTGTTGTTTTGTTTTGTTCTGTTTTGTTTGTTTTTATCTTTATCTTTATCTTTTTCTTTTTCTTTTTTCTCTCTTTCCCTTTCTTTTCCCACTGCTTCAGGTCTTTTCTGATTTGTTTAGAGTATATTTTCTGGGGACGTTGTTACTCTGCTAGCATTTTGTTCTCTCATTAATCTATTCTCCTCTGCACAAAATGACAAGACGGAAAAAATCACCTCAACAAAAAGAACAAGAGGTAGTACCGACTGCCAGGGACCTACTCAATATGGACATTAGTACGATGTCGGATCTAGAGTTCAGAATCATCACTTTAAAGATACTAGCTGGGCTTGAAAAAAATATGGAAGTTATTAGAGAAACCCTTTCTGGAGAAGTAAAAGAACTAAAATCTAACCAAGTTGAAATCAAAAAGGCTATTAATGAGGTGCAATGAAAAATGGGGGCACTAACTGCTAGGATAAATGAGGCAGAAGAGAGAATCAGTGATACAGAAGACCAAATGATGGAAAATAAAGAAGCTGAGAAAAAGAGAGATAAACAACTACTGGATCACGAGGGCAGAATTCGAGAGATAAGCGATACCATAAGACGAAACAACATTAGAATAATTGGGATCCCAGAAGAAGAAGAAAGAGAGAGAGGGGCAGAAGGTATAATGGAGCAAATTATAGCAGAGAACTTCCCTAATTTGGGGAAGGAAACAGGCATCAAAATCCAGGAAGCACAGAGAACCCCTCTCAAAATCAATAAAAATAGGTCAACACCCTGACATCTAATAGTAAAACTTACGAATCTCATTGACAAAGAGAAAATCCTGAAAGCAGCTCAGGAGAAGAGATATGTAACCTACAATGGTAGAAACATTAGATTGGCAACAGACCTATCCACAGAGACCTGGCAGGCCAGAAAGGACTGGCAGGATATATTCAGAGCACTAAATGAGAAAAATATGCAGCCAAGAATACTATATCCAGCTAGGCTGTCATTGAAAATTGAAGGAGATATAAAAAGCTTCCAGGACAAACAAAAACTAAAGGTATTTGCAAACACAAAACCAGCCGTACAAGAAATCTTGAAAGGGGTCCTCTAAGCAAAGAGAGAGCCTAAAAGCAAGATAGACCAGAAAGGAACACAGACAGTATACAGTAACAGTGACCTTACAGGCAATACAATGGCACTAAATTCCTATCTTTCAATAGTTACCCTGAATGTAAATGGGCTAAATGCCCCAATCAAAAGACACAGGCTATCAGATTGGATTAAAAAACAAGACCCATCGATACGCTGTCTGCAAGAGACTCATTTGAGACCCAAAGACACCCCCAGATTGAAAGTGAGGGGGTGGAAAACCATTTCCCATGCTAATGGACACCAAAAGAAAGCTGGGGTGGCAATCCTTCTATCAGGCAAATTAGATTTTAAACCAAAGACTGTAATAAGAGATGAGGAAGGACACTATATCCTACTTAAAGGGTCTATCCAACAAGAAGATCTAACAATTATAAATATCTATGCCCCTAACATGGGAGCAGCAAGGCAATTAATAACAAAAGCAAAGAAACACATCGACAACAATACAATAAGAGTGGGGGACTTTAACACCCCCCTCACTGAAATGGACAGATCGTCTAAGCAAAAGATCAACAAGGAAATAAAGACTTTAAATGACACACTGGACCAAATGGACTTCACAGACATAATCAGAACATTCCATCCCAAAGCAACGGAATACACATTCTTCTCTAGTGCCCATGGAACATTCTCCAGAATAGATCACATCCTAGGTCATAAATCAGGTCTCAACTGGTACCAAAAGATTGGGATCATTCCCTGCCTATTTTCAGACCACAATGCTTTGAAACTAGAACTCAATCACAAGAGGAAAGTCGGAAAGAACTCAAATACATGGAGGCTAAAGAGCATCCTACTGAAGAATGAATGGGTCAACCAGGAAATTAAAGAAGAATTTAAAAAATTCGTGGAAACCAATGAAAATGAAAACACAACTATTCAAAATCTTTGGGATGCAGCCAAGGCAGTCCTAAGAGGAAAGTATATAGCAATACAAGCCTTTCTCAAGAAACAAGAAAGGTCTCAAGTACACAACCTAACCCTACACCTAAAGGAGCTGGAGAAAGAACAGCAAATAAAGCCTAAACCCAGCAGGAGAAGAGAAATAATAAAGATCAGAGCAGAAATCAATGAAATAGAAACCAAAAGAACAGTAGAACAGATCAACGAAACTAGGAGCTGGTTCTTTGAAAGAATTAACAAGATTGATAAACCCCTGGCCAGACTTATCAAAAAGAAAAGAGAAATGACCAAAATCAACAAAATCATGAATGAAAGAGGAGACATCACAACCAACACCAAAGAAATACAAACAATTATAAGAACATATTATGAGCAACTCTATGCCAGCAAATTAGATAACCTGGAAGAAATGGATGCATTCCTAGAGATGTATCAACTACCAAAACTGAACCAGGAAGAAATAGAAAACCTGAACAGACCTATAACCACTAAGGAAATTGAAGCAGTCATCAAAAACCTCCAAAAAACAAAAGCCCAGGGCCAGATGGCTTCCCAGGGGAATTCTACCAAACATTTCAAGAAGAATTAATACCTATTCTTCTGAAACTGTTCCAAAAAATAGAAATGGAAGGAAAACTTCCAAACTCATTTTATGAGGCCAGCATTACCTTGATCCCAAAACCAAAGACCCCATCAAAAAGGAGACTTACAGACCAATATCCCTGATGAACATGGATGCAAAAATTCTCAGCAAAATACTAGCCAATAGGATCCAACAGTACATTAAAAGGATTATTCACCGCGACCAAGTGGGATTTATCCCTGGGCTGCAAGGTTGGTTCAACATCCACAAATCAATCAACGTGATACAATACATTAACAAAAGAAAGAACAAGAACGATATGATCCTCTCAGTAGATGCAGAAAAAGCATCTGACAAAGTACAGCATCCTTTCTTGATCAAAACTCTTCAGGGTATAGGCATAGAGGGTACATACCTCAATATCATAAAAGCCATCTATGTAAAACCTACAGCGAATATCATTCTCAATGGGGAAAAACTGAGAGCTTTCCCCCTAAGGTCAGGAACGTGGCAGGGATGTCCACTATCACCACTGCTATTTTTTTTTTTTTAAAGATTTTATTTATTTATTTGACAGAGAAAGACACAGCGAGAGAGGGAACACAAGCAGGGGGAGTGGGAGAGGGAGAAGCAGACTCCCTGCCGAGCAGGGAGCCCGATGCGGGACTTGATCCAGGGACTCCAGGATCATGACCTGAGCCGAAGGCAGTCGCTTAACCAACTGAGCCACCCAGGCGCCCATCACCACTGCTATTTAACATAATATTAGAAGTCCTAGCCACAGCAATCAGACAACAGAAAGAAATAAAAGGCATCCACATCAGAAAAGAAGAAGCCAAACTCTCACTCTTTGCAGATGATATGATACTTTATGTGGAAAACCCCAAAGACTCCACCCCAAAACTGCTAGAACTCATATGGGAATTCAGTAAAGTGGCAGGATATAAAATCAATGCACAGAAGTCAGTGGCATTCCTATACACCAACAATAAGACAGAAGAAAGAGAAATTAAGGAGTCGATCCCATTTACAATTGTACCCAAAACCATAAGATACCTAGGAATAAATCTAACCAAAGAGGCAAAGGATCTGTACTCAGAAAACTATAAAATACTCATGAAAGAAATTGAGGAAGACACAAAAAATGGAAAAACGTTCCATGGTTATGGATTGGAAGAAAAAATATTGTGAAGATGTCAATGCTACCTAGAGCAATCTACACATTCAATGCAATCCCTATCAAAATACCATCCACTTTTTTCAAAGAAATGGAACAAATAATCCTAAAATTTGTATGGAACCAGAAAAGACCCCGCATAGCCAGAGGAATGTTGAAAAAGAAAAGCAAAGCTGGTGGCATCACAATTCCGGACTTCCAGCTCTATTACAAAGCTGTCATCATCAAGACAGTATGGTACTGGCACAAAAACAGGCACATAGATCAATGGAACAGAATAGAGAGCCCAGAAATGGACCCTCAACTCTATGGTCAACTAATCTTCAACAAAGCAGGAAAGAATGTCCAATGGAAAAAAAAGGTCTCAACAAATGGTGTTGGGAAAATTGGATAGCCACATGCAGAAGAATGAAACTGGACCATTTCCTTATACCACACACAAAAATAGACTCCAAATGGTTGAAAGACCTCAAAGTGAGACAGGAGTCCATCAAAATCCTAAAGGAGAACACAGGCAGCAACCTCTTCGACCTCAGCCGAAGCAACTTCTTCCTAGAAACATCGCCAAAGGCAAGGGAAGCAAGGGCAAAAATGAACTATTGGGACTTCATCAAGATAAAAAGCTTTTGCAAAGCAAAGGAAACAGTCAACAAAACCAAAAGACAACCGACAGAATGGGAGAAGGTATTTGCAAGTGACATATCATATAAAGGGCTAGTATCCAAAATCTATAAAGAACTCATCAAACTCAACACCCAAAGAACAAAGAATCCAATCAAGAAATGGGCAGAAGACATGAACAGACATTTTTCCAAAGAAGATATCCAAATGGCCAACAGACACATGAAAAAGTGCTCAACATCGCTCGGCATGAGGGAAATCCAAATCAAAACCTCAATGAGATACCACCTCACACCAGTCAGAATGGCTAAAATTAACAAGTCAGGAAACGACAGATGTTGGCGGGGATGCAGAGAAAGGGGAACCCTCCTACACTGTTGGTGGGAATGCAAGCTAGTGCAGCCATTCTGGAAAACAGTATGGAGGTTCCTCAAAAATTTGAAAATAGAGCTACCATATGATCCAGCAATTGCACTACTGGGTATTTACCCCAAAGATACAAAAGTAGGGCTCCAAAAGGGTATGTGCACCCCAATGTTTATAGCAGCAATGTCCACAATAGCCAAACTGTGGAAAGAGCCAAGATGTCCATCGACAGATGAATGGATAGAGAAGATGTGGTATATATATACAATGGAATATTACACAGCCATCAAAAGAATGAGATCTTGCCATTTGCAACGACGTGGATGGAACTGGAGGGTATTATGCTGAGCGAAGTAAGTCAAACAGAGAAAGACATGTATCATATGACCTCACTGATATGAGGAATTCTTAATCTCAGGAAACAAACTGAGGGTTGCTGGAGTGGGGGGTGCGGTGGAAGGGATGGGGTGACTGGGTGATAGACACTGGGGAGGGTATATGCTCTAGTAAGCACTGTGAATTGTGCAAGACTGTTGAATCTCAGATCTGTACCTCTGAAACGAATAATGCAATATATGTTAAGAAAAAAAAAAAAGAAGAAGAAGAAGGTAGCAGGACGGGAAGAATGAAGGGGGGAAATCGGAGGGGTAGATGAACCATGAGAGACGATGGACTCTGAAAAACAAACTGAGGGTTCTAGAGGGGAGGGGGGTGGGAGGATGGGTTAGCCTGGTGGTGGGTATTGAGGAGGGCACATTCTGCATGGAGCACTGGGTGTTATGCACAAACAATGAATCATTGAACACTACATCTAAAACTAATGATGTAATGTATGGGGATTAACATAAGAATAAAAAAATTAAAAAAAAAAGAATTATTGTATTATATGATAATTCTATCCTTGATTTTTTGTGGAACCTCCATACTGTTTTCCACAGTGGCTGTACCAGTTTTCATTCCCAAAAACACTGATAGGGATTCATTTTTCTCCATGTCCTTGACAACACTTGTTTCTTGTGTTTTTGTTTAGCCTTTATGACCAATGTAAGGGAATATCGCATTGTGGTTTTGATTTACATTTCCCCGATGAGGGGTGATGTTGAGCATCTTTTCATATGTCTTTTGGCCATTGGTATGTCTTTGGAGAAATGTCTGTTCATGTCTTCTGCCCATTTTTAAATTAGATTGTTTTTTTTTCTGCTGTGCAGTTGTATAAGTACTTTATATATTTTGGATCCTAACCCTTTATCAGATACATCATTTGCAAATATCTTTCCACATTCAGTAGATTGTCTTTTAGTTTTGTTGATTCTTTCTTTTGCTGTGCCAGAGCTTTTTCTTTTTATCTAATCCCAGTCATTTATTTTTGCTTTTGTGTCCCTTACCACAGGAGACAAATCTAGAGAAGATTGCTATCACCAGTTTCAGAGAATTTACTGACTGTGCTCTTTTCTAGGAATTTTATGGTTCCAGTTCTCACATTTAGGTCTTTAATCCATTTTGAGTTTACTTTTTTATATAGTGTAAGAAAGTGGTTCAGTTTCATTCTTCTGCATGCTGCATGTCCAGTTTTCCCAGTACCATGGGTAAAAGAGACTTTTTCCTCTTGCATAGTCTAGTCTCCTTTGTCAAAGATCAGTTGTCCATATAATTGTGGGTTGTTTTTCTGGGCTATTACATTGATCTTTGTGTCTATTTTTGTGCCAGTACCATAACAGTTTGATTACTGCAGTCTTGCATTGTATCTTAAAATCTGGGATTGTGATACCTCCAGTTTTGTTCTTCTTTTTCAAGATTGCTTTGGCTATTTGGGGTCCTTTGTGGTTCCATACAAGTTTTATAATTATTTGTCTTAGTTCTGTGAAAAATGCTGTTGATATTTTGATAGGGGTTGAGTTAAATCTGTATATTGCTTTGGGTAGTATGGACATTTTAACAATATTTGTTCTCCCTATCCATGAACATGGAATATCTTTCCATGTATTTGCATCATCTTCAATTTCTTTCATATGTGTTTTATAGTTTCCAGTTCTTTCACTTTCTTGGTTAAGTTTATTTCTAGGTATTTTATTATTTTTGGTACAATTATAAATGGTATTGTTTTTGTGTGTGTTTGTTTTTTGTTTTTTAGAGAGGAGAGGAGGGGCAGGGGGGGAGAGAGAGGGGGAGAGAGAGAAGGAGAGCATCTTAAGCAGGCTCCACACCCAGCACAGAGCCTGACACAGGGCTTGATCTCATGACCTTGAGATGATGACCTGATCCAAAATCACGAGTCAGACACTTAACTGATTGAGCCACCCAGGCACCTCAGTGGGATTATATTCTTAATTTCTCTTTCTGCTACTTCATTATTAGTGTGTAGAAATGCAACAGATTACTGTATATTGATTTCATATCCTGTGACCTTACTGAATTTATTTATCAGTTCTAGTAGTTTTTTTGGTGGAGTCTTTAGGGTTTTCTATATATAGTATCCTGTCTTCTGCAAATAGTGAAAGTTTTAGTTCTTTCTGAACAACTTGGATGCCTTTTATTTCTTTTTCTTGTCTGATTGCTGTGACTAGGACTTCCAGTACTATGTTGAATAAAAGTGGTGAGTGTGGACATCTTTGTCTTGTTCCTGATCTTAGGAGAAAAGGTCTCAGTTTTTCACCATTGAGTATGATGTTTGCTGTGGGGTTTTCACATATGGCCTTTATTATGTGGACATATGTTCCCTCTAAACCTACTTTGTTGGTTTTGCTCATGAATGGATGTTGTGCTTTGTCAAATGCTTTTTCTGCATCTATTGAAATGATCATATGGTCGTTATCTTTCTGTTACTGATGTGATGTATCATGTTGATTGATTTGCTAATATTGAACCACCCTTGCATCCCAGGAATAACTCCCACTTGATCGTAGTGAATGACTTTTTAAAATGTATTATTGGATTTGGTTTGCTAATATTTTGTTGAAGTTTTTTTTTTTAAGATTTTATTTATTTGTCAGAGAGATAGGGAGAGAGAGAGTGCACAACCGGGGGGGGGGGTAGCAGGCAGAGGGGAAGTCGACTCCCCACTGAGCAAGGAGCCTGATGCTGGACCCAATCCCAGGACCCTGAGATCATGACTTGAGCTGAAGGCAGATGCTTAACTGACTGAGCCACCCAGGCATCCTGAGGACTTTTGTATCTATGCTCATCAGAGATACTGGCCTGTAGTTCTCTTTTTTTTTTATAGGGTCTCTATCTGGTCCTGGTGTCAGGGTAATGTGGGCCTCATAGAATGAATTTAGAAGTTTTCCTTTCTCCTCTATTTTTTAAAATAGTTGCATAAAAATAGGTATTAACTCTTTGAAATGTTTGGTAGAATTCAGCTGTGAAGCCATTTGGACATGGACTTTTGTTTGTTGGGCATTTTTTTGATTGCTGATTCAATATCATTGCTGGTAATAAGTCTGTTCAAATTTTCTATTTCTTCGTGATTCATTGTTCTGAGATTATATGATTCTAGGAATTTATTTCTTCTAGGTTGTCCAATTTGTTGGCATATTTTTTCTTGATATGGTATTGGTTATTTTTCCTCTTTCATTTCTGATTTTGAGTTCTCTTTCTGTCTTTTTTTTATTAGTCTGGCTAGAGGTTTATCAATTCTGTTGATCTTTTCAAAGAATCAGCTCCTGCTTTCATTTTTATTCCTCTCTCCACCCCACATTGCAGGTATATGGTGACATACCTTACATCCTTTTATTTTGTGAATCCCTTGACTGATTTTTATAGATATACTTAATTTTACTGCTTTTGATTTCCTACTTTTCTTACTCCTGCTTATGGCCTTTCCTTTCCACTCAAAATGTCCTCTTTAACATTTCTTGTAAGACTGGTTTAGTGGTGATAAATTCCTTTAACTTTTGTCTATCTGGGAAACTCTTTATCTCTCCTTCTATTCTGAATGATAGCCTTGCTGGATAGAGTAT
Source organism: Neomonachus schauinslandi (assembly GCF_002201575.2). NCBI lineage: Eukaryota > Metazoa > Chordata > Mammalia > Carnivora > Phocidae > Neomonachus > Neomonachus schauinslandi. Next base: position 147,642,287 of record NC_058406.1, read on the forward strand.
TCTTGGTTGCAGGTTTCTTTCTTTCAGCACTTTTAATGTATCAAGCCACTCTCCCCGGGCCTACAGAGTTTCTGCTGAAAAATCAGCTGATAGTCTTGTGGGGTTTCCCATTTTTATGTAACTGTTTTCTTTTTCTTGGTACTTTAAAATTTTATCACTACTTTTCACCATTTTAATTACTATGTGTCTTGGACCTCCTTAGGTTAATATTGTTGGGGGCTCTTTGTGCCTCTTGGACCTGGATTTATGTTTCCTTCCCCAGATTGACAAAGTTGTCAGCTATTATTTCTTCAAATAATTTTTCTGCCCCCTTTTATCTCTCTTCTCCTTCTGGGATCCCTATAATGGGAATGTTATTATGCTTGATGGTGTAGCAGAGTTCCCTTCATCTATTCTCATTTTTCACTAGTCCTTTTTTCTTTTTCCTATTCAGCTTGGTTGATTTCCATTACTCTGTCCTCTAGGTCAGTGATCCATTCTTCTGCTTCCTTTAGTTTACTATTAATTCCTTCTATTTTTGTATATTTTAATTTCATTTACTGAGTTCTTCATCTCTGATTGGTTCTATTTTATGTTTTTTTTTTCCCTCAAGTCCAGTGAGTATCTTTATGACCATTACTTTAAATTCTCTATCAGGAATATTTATCTCCATTTTGGTTAGCTGTCTTGCTGTACTTTTGTTTTATTCTTTCATTTGGGACATCTACCTCTGTCTCATTTTGTCTAACTCTGTATCTGTTTCTATGTGTTTTGAAAGTCATTGACATTTCCTGCTCTTGAAAGTAGTGGCCTTATGAAGAAGAGGTCCCATGGTGCCCTGCTGTGCAGTGCCCCTGTTCATCAGAATCTGGCACTTTAGAGATGTCTCCTGTGTGTTGTGTGTGCCCTACTGTTTTGGCTGAGCCTCAATTTCCTTCAGTTGTCTGCACCGGTTCTCTTTGCTTATTGATGGCAGGATTTGGTCCTTATGTTGTTAGAGGGCCAGTTTGGCATCACCTTGTGCTGAGCTGGGTCAGACCAGGTGTTTTCCAGAGATGTAGTAACACTGAACCATAGGATGCTGTCCCTGTGTTGTCCCCTGAGAAGCTTCCTTGTTGGGTGGGGCCTGCAGTCAGAGGTCTGCCCCAGGCCACTGTTGGAGCCACATTTGTGCTCTTCTGCGTTGTGATCTTCTGCTCTCCCAGGAGTAGGAGTCACTTTGGAGTTGTGCTGGCCCCTTTTGGGGATCTTGCACAATACCAGGCTTGTGGCACCACTTTGGATGGGTTCTGCCCAAGGGTTTATTATAGGGGGTAGGTCCACAGGAGAAAGCAGGTGTGGGGTGCATGGTATCTGCAAGTTCCCTGTTGGTCTGCTGAGTGAGGGAACCTGTAGCTGCCTTGGAAACTCCAACCAAGGCTGGTGGGGTTTGATGGGGTGGATCCACAGAAGCACTGAGTAGTGGGGTGGGTTGTTAGCAAGGTAGCTGGAGGGTGTTCATGCTGTGCTGGCTCCCACAGGTGTTTGTGTATCTAGGCTGGGTGGAGGGACAGAGAAATGGCACCTGTGAGCTCTTTTGTTCTTGGAGAAGTCTCCCAAAAATCCCCATCCCTCTAGCACATGCTCTGAAATTAGTAATAAATCTCCTTCCCATATAACCCAGGCATTTTTCATACTTTTGTGCTGTATTGCAGTAGAGGTATTTGTTGTGCTATCTTTTTAAGGGCAGGGTCTCCACTCTCCCAGCTCTCCTAGAGCCAAGCCCACTTATTTTTAAATTTCCAGATGTTAAACTGCACTGATTGTTAGACCTCTCTGGTTTTCAAAGCCAAATGTTATGGGGATTCATCTTGCCCATGTGGGTCCCATGTGCCTGGGGTGCTGAGAGAGAGAGAGAGAGAGTGTGTGTATGTGTGTGTGTGTGTGTGTGTGTGTGTGTGTGTCTGGTCCTCTTCCTTCTCTGTGCCTGAAATGTCCCTCCCTCTTGCTGATAGTCCTGAGGGGCCATTTGGCTCCTGACAGTTTCTCAGTCCTTTCTACCCTCCTTGATGTGGCCTCCTCTCTACATTATCTATGAAGAGTCTATTCTGCCACTCATCAGGTTATTTACATTGATGTGGATGTTATCTAGTTGTATCCATGGGATGAGGTGAACTTAGGATCTTCCTACTCCACCAACTTCCCCAGAATTGCCAAGACATGTACTGTTTTGAAGATACGAGTTTGTGCTGATACATTCAATTCAAATCCAGGACTGTCAGGTTTTCACTTAACCTCATTAGTCTTACATTTGTATCTGCTTCTTTCCATGCTGAAAATTATGGTTCTCAATTATAACATCATGTTTGCTCAATTGCTTTGTCCCACAGTAGACAATTAGAATAAAACCAGTAGTAACATAAACATTATGATTACTTAAATCAGTTTAAGTTGTTATCATTTTTTCATTAGAGCATATCTTTCTAGGTATGTATAGTCAAATTTTTCTAATTAAAGCAACTTGGAATAATTCCTATGTGGTTAATGCCAATTACTATGTATGTAGTTAGACTTACTTGTTTTTTGCCTTTGATTTTCAAGGCTTGTTTTAAAAAGATTTAATTTTGTTTTTAATTTACATGATATATGTTTATAGTTCAAAAGATATGTCTATAAGCAAGGAATATTTAGAAAGTCTATTATATTAAATAAATTAAAAAGTCTAATTTTTTCCTGTTTCCTCCACCCTACTCCAGGACCAAACAAATTCATACATTCATAAATGAAATTGTTTAATTAGTTCCATTAATAAGTAGAACTATTAGGCATTCTTTTGGCCTAATGATACCTAATGATACCATGAAAAATTGAGACATTAAGGGGGTTATGAATCGAGATGAGAGTCTGTGTAGTTTATGGAGTGTATAGACACTCCATAAAAGGAGAGAGAGAGAATACTATACATTAGTATATATAGTATATGAAGTATATTCTTTTTATAGCTTCCTAGTACCCCTTCAGGTGGATACACTGTAGTTAATTCCACTGCCCCCTATGATAAACCTTTGGGTTGTTTGTAGCTTTAGCTATTTCAAATAGTGCTGAAATGAATAGCCTGTGGGGTGCGTTTTTTTAATATCTTCACCAGTTTTTCCGTGGGAGATACTCCTATAAGTGGGATGGCTGGGTCAAAAGGCAAACACATATGACATTTTACTAGATACTGTCGAATTCCCCTTCATAGGGGTTATACCATTTTGCATTCCCATAATCAAATTATGAGAGTGTCTGTTCCCCTGAAGTCTTGCCAGCAAAGTATGATGTCAGAGTTTTGGTAGTTTTGCCAGTAAGACAGGTGAGAAATTGTTTCTAACTATAGTTTTAATTTGCATTTCTCTTATTATGAAAGAGGTTGAGCATTTTTTTTCATATATAAGTCAGAGAATTTGCATTTATTTTTCTATGAACTGTCCATTTATATCTTGAGTGAAATTTTCTATAGAGCTTTGGTCTTCTCCAATTTTAGAGGCTCTTTACATATAAATTGCAAATATTTTTCCTAGTTTGTCCCTATTGTCTTTTTAAAAAATATATTTCCTAAAAATCCTTTAGATTGTCATTTGTCTTTTTAGTTGCAAGTTAGTGTGGTGTATCTTTTTCTTTGTTGTGCAAATTCTTACACTTTTATGTTATTGATGTTTTTGTTTTTGGTGAAGCTTCTGGATGTTGAACCACAGGATTTGGAGAATTTACCTGACTATATGAACTCGTGCTTTCTTCTAATGGACTTTTGATTTTGTCATACCTTTCTATGTGCAGAAAATAGGGAAGACAATCAAAGAAAAATTATGTAAAATTGGGGAGGACCAAGACACAATTTTTTTTTTTACCTTGAAGTGTCAGGACCTAGAATTACTTTCTACATTTTCCTTTGGACATATAGTCAGTCATCTTTTGTATTTGGCTTCAAGTTCTAACTCTAAAAAGTGTCCATTTTTACCTGGGAAATTGACTTTAAAATATATCGACTATAGGCATTTGCCTTTGTTTTACCCAAGGAAAGATAGGGAAGTGAATTGACTGCCAGAGCAGAGAAAACATACAAGTAAAAGAGCAGTGAAATTCTAGAGGCTGATTTGAGGAGATTTACTGGCATTTAAAATGTATTGGTGGAGTGTGTGTGTGTGTGTACATGTGTATGATGATCCATAGAGGCACCTTGTATTACTTTTTTTCAAAGCGATGTTGACTTATGACCACTCAAATACTGTGCTACAGAGAAGCAAATGAAAGCTTTACAGAATGAAGCTACATTTTTACTATAATGTTAGAATACACTAACTTTGACCCTAATTAAGTTAAATATTACCTCAAGAAATTTCCACTCTTCTCATTTGTATATTATAAATTATATTTTGTTGTGTTTTGAGTTTTGTTAAAAATGTTAAAAAGTTTGTGAACATTTGTTTTCTATTTTGTTACATAGGTTATCTACATAAAATCCTTGATTGTGCTTCTTGGCATGCGAAGCTTAAAATATATTTTACCTGGGACCATACAGAAAACATTTGCCAACTCCTGCATTAAATAAACAGTCACATTTGTTATGGATCTTGAAGGAGGAAGTTCAAAGTGTAATGGGAGAGTACAATGAGGGGTTTTAACTTGTTTATAGCATAGATTCCAACACTTCAGGATGCAGAGGAATTCTCACCCCACCCTCACCCCTCAATGGTAGTCTGATTCAGCATCTGTGAAGTGAAAACAAGGTTTCTGCATTTTAAGCAAGAATCCACACAATTCTGTTGGAGTTTGACTACCATGAGAAACCTGACACGGGTGGAGCAGAGGCTTTTCTTGGGAAGTAAAACCTAAGCTGAGTCTTGGAGACTGAAGGGAGCAAAAATGGATGGTTTGGAGAAGAGTGTTCTGAGAAGGGACAGTGAGCCAAGGCAGAAGTACCTGAGGAAGTGAAAGAAGTCTGAGGTTTCTGGAGCAGAGGAGTGCCAAGTATGAGATGGAGGAGACTGGGGAGGGAGACAGACATACCTCTAGAAGGACTATAAGCTGTGTGGTAGTTTGGACTTGATCCTTAGGGACAATGAGAAACCAGTGAAATGTTTTAAAGAATCATTTTATATCTTCATATATTTATGTACACATATGTGTGATTTTATGTAGTGCATATGTGGGCCCTTCCTTCCTTCCTTCCTTTCTCTTTCTTTCTTTCTTTTCTTTTCTTTTCTTTCTTCCTTTCTTCCTTTCTTCCTTCCTTTCTTCCTTTCTTCCTTTCTTCCTTTCTTCCTTTTCTTTCTTTTCTTTCTTTTCTTTCTTTTCTTTTCTTTCTTTTCTTTCTTTTTCCTGTGTGGTCCTTTTATTTTTCTTTTTTTGCTTGGTCTCTCTTCTCAAGTCTCCCCAAGGAGCTTGTTGTTATGGACTGAATTGTGTCCCTCTCAAATTCATATGTTGAAGCCCCAATCCCCACTACCTTGGAATGTGACTGTATTTGGAGATAGAGCATATAAAGAGATAATTAAGGTTAAATTGTCATAATGGTGGGGCCCTAATCCAGTATGACTCATGTCCTTACTGGAAGGGGGTAACATACCAGGGATGTGCACACAGAAAAAAAGCCGTGTGAAGACACAGTGAGAAGGAGGCCTTCTACAAGCCAAGGAGAGAGGCTGTAAGAGAAAACAACCCTGCTGACACCTTGATCTTGGACTTCTAGCCTCCAGAACTGTGGGAAAATAAGTTTCTGTTGTTTAAACTACCCCCCACTCCAGTCTGTGGTACTTTGTTGTGGCAGTCCTACCAGACTAATACATTCATATTAGGATCCTAGATCATGTTCATCCATAATTTTCTCCTTACTCATACAATCTTGTACAGATATTAATATACACATATTTATATGACCATATTTCACTTACTTTAAGATGCCATTAGTGTAAGACACACAATTATCTTGTTATACATAGAAAGAAACAAATGCTGTCCATTAAACCATGACATAATGCTTTATTAACCCTTGTAATTTTTATTTTAAACTTATTAAATTAGTTCTTTTAGCTCTATTTAGACATCACTCTTTTGCACACATGAAAAAGAAAACTGTAAGTGGAATAAATTGGGTAAGATATTCCTAGAACTTCATATTCGAATTTGGCTCTTTGGAAGTCCTTCTCAATTCATAGACATTGGGGTCTGTGCTTTTCCACATACTGCTGTCATCTGTGCCAAGAACATTAGTGATGCAATATGGCCTGTAACAGTGCTCCATTGTTTTGGGGGATGTTCCTTGAACTCCCAACCCATTGCATGTGGATGGACATGCTTTGATGTGCATGTATGTGCAAGGACAATGCTGTAATGACTGCCATATGGCATTTGGTGACTAGAAGATACAAACTCATTTAAGAGATGTTACAATGTGAAAAAAATAGGTATCTCAGAATAAAGGAAACACAAGCATATATTTTATACATATATACACCTGCACATTTTTTGAGTGGTGTGTTTGTTTTTTTCTTTTTCAAGGTGGCAATATATTCACATTTTCCTGCGTTTTGCTTTTCTTGGTACTGTGTAGAACTCCCTCCAAGTCACTTGACATAGCTCTTTTTCATTTTTTTAGGTAGCCATATACTATTTTATTGTGTAGATGTATCACCATTTAGCCAATTTCCCATTTATGAACACTTATTTTGTTTATAGAGAACTATAAACGATGTTGCAGTATGTATCTTCATACATCTGTCCTTAAGTATTAGTGCCTTTATTTCCTGGGACTAGAATTATTGAGTCAAAGGATACTGTTTATTTTAACATATGTTTTAAGATTGCTTTCCACAAATGCTGGTTAACCTCCTCTTTCCACCAGCTGTGTGTGAAAGTGCTCTGTTCCATATAACCTGCATATTTATTCTGCAAGGATTGACATTTAATGATAATAGGTTTTACCATCGAAGAGAGTGGTTATCTTGTTTGTCTCTAATAATATTTATAGTTTCCTTAATATAGTTCTTATATGCTTTTTGTTAAATTTATTCCTAAGTATTTCATAGTTTTTGTTCTCCTTAAAATGTTTCTACTATTTCATTCCTAAGAGCTTATTCTAGAATAAAGCCATTGATTTTTAAGTCACTTCTTGAGAGAGGGGGGGAAAGATGGCGGAGGAATAGGGGACCCTATTTCAACTGGTCCCCAGAATTGAGCTGGATATCTACCAGACCACTCTGAGCACCCGTGAAACCAGCCTGAGATGTAAGAAGATCTGGATCTCTACAAACAATATCGCAGGTGGTTGGTTTTGAGGTACGAAGTGGAGAGCTGTGATTCCGCGGTCAGATATCGGAGGATAAATGGCAGTGGGAGGGTGCCTGGCTGTGGGGATCCTGCACCGCCGGTGAGTGACAGCCTCGTGCGCTGCGGACGGGGCGCAGACTCGCAGACCAGTAGCATCGGGAAAGAACTTTAGGGCAGCCCCCGGGGTGGAAAACCAGACTGGCGGGGTCGCACGCACGCGAACTGCAGCCCCCCTGGACAGAAACCGGAGCAACGGTCGTGCGCACGTGAACTGCAGCCCCCCTGGACAGAAACCAGAGCGACGGTCCCGCACAGGCGAACTGCAGCCCCCCTGGACAGAAACCGGAGTGACGGTCACACGCACGCGAACTGCAGCCTCCAAGACGTAAAGCCTGTGCGCCTGTGAACTGCAACCCCCAGGGTAGAAACCCCGAGCGGCGGAGTCGCGCGTGCGCAAACCAGGAGCGGCTGGCAGTTTTAGAAGCACAAAGGGCAGAGACGTGCCCCGACCTGGAGGCAGGACTGGGAGCGCTCGGAGGGGCGCACAACCCAGGACGCTGCAGTTTATAGCAGCACGGACAGAAACGGAGACGGTGTGGCCTGGAGAGCTCACTGAAGAACAGACTGCGGTCTCTCTGCTCTGAGGCAGAGGGTTGGAAATGGTCTTTTCTGCTCTGACTTGCGGAAGAGATGCAGAAAGCCACTAGGGAAAGGCGCCAGAGAACAAAAGCCCCAAAGACTGATTCCACTGAGCCCATCCCCCGCCACAGGGGTGCAGGGCAACTCTGCCCAAACAGGGTTGCCTGAGTAACAGGGCGGCAGGCCCCTCCCCCAGAAGACAGGCTGGGAAAACAAGAGGCCAACAACCCTAAGGTCCCAAGAAAATGTGCATCTTGCTTGGGTTCTGGTCAATAATTTGGACTCTATACATTCCCTCAAACACCCATCAACAGAATGACTAGGAGGAGGAGCCCCCAAAACAGAAAAGATTCAGAGATTATGACTTATGCTACAGATTTACAAATGGATGCAGATATAACCAAGAT
>NC_058406.1:147655598-147669995 GCF_002201575.2 Neomonachus schauinslandi
AGACACAGATGTACTGAAAAGAAGGGCCATATGCACCCCAATGTTCATAGCAGCAATGTCCGCAATAGCCAAACTGTGGAAAGAGCCGAGATACCCTTCAACAGATGAATGGATAAAGAAGATGTGGTCCATATATACAATGGAATATTACTCAGCCATCAGAAGGGATGAATACCCAACTTTTGCATCAACATGGATGGGACTGGAGGAGATTATGCTAAGTGAAATAAGTCAAGCAGAGAAAGTCAATTATCATATGGTTTCACTTATTTGTGGAACATAAGGAATACCATGGAGGACATTAGGAGAAGGAAAGGAAAAATGGGGGGGGGGAATTGGAGGGAGAGATGAACCATGAGAGACTATGAACCTGAGAAACAAACAAGGTTTTAGGGGAGAGGGGGGATTGGTTAGCCTGGTGATGGGTATTAAGGAGGGCATGTACTGCATGGAGCACTGGGTGTTATACAAAAACAATGGATCGTGGATCACTACATCAAAAACTAATGATGTATTATATGGTGACTAACATAACGTAATAAAATTAAAAAAAAAAAAAAAGTCCCTTCTTTCCCAGCCTCTGGAGCCTGTCAGCAAATTACATTCCTCATGGAGGTTTTCTCTTGATGGGAGATGTAAGACCTCTGTGACTGCCCAGCCTGTTCATTCAAATTTCTTCTGTAGAATACTTTTAATTTCTGCTTAAGTTCTGTCCTTCTACCCTCCTGAGAACACTTTTGCCTTTTTCCTCTCTATCCACCAACCTGAACTTCTACATTTTGTTGAGATATTGCTTCTTACTAAATATATCTCTTCTATTTCAGTGATCCTTGTTTATCACAAATTTACACAAGTATACAAAGAGATAGACATTTTCATTAAGATTTAAGTTTACACACATGCATACATATCAGGGATTATTGCTCAATAATTTTTGTTTTTATCTTCTCCCATCTTAAAGTGTCTAATTTATTGGAATGTTAATTTTTTTCTCAAGTGTTTTTCTCATATGGGGAACTTGAGTAATACACTTTTTTTGGAGTCTTTTCCTGTATTCTAGTATTTTTCATCCATCTGACAAGGGAATAGTATCTTGGCTGGGTATAAAATTCTTCATTCACAGTCCTTCCATTCAATCGTCTGTAGATTCTTTTTCTTAACTCCTAGCTTCCTAGGTTCTGGGTGAGAAGTTAGATTCCCCCCCCGCCCCCCATGATAGCAGGTAGGTTTTATTTTGTTTTGTTTTGAAAGGTCTTCATGCTTGTGAGATTTTTACTTTCTCCTTAAAAGTTCAAGAATTTTGATCTGCCTATCCGTGATTCTTCTTGTCAGTCCAGCTTGAAACTCCATATACACCCTTCTAATCTGAGGATTTAGATATTTCTACAGTTTAGGGAAATTTTTTTCTATTCCTTATTGAAAGATTGCTTTTCATCCATCAGTTCTTTTTCCTCTTTTAGTAACACCTATTATTTTCATATTAACTCTTCTGCTAATGTTTCCAGTTTCTTTTTTCTTGAATACTTTAATTACTTTTACCTTTTTGCTCAGTACTTTGAAGTGTTTGTTGTATTTACTCTTTCAGAGCACTGATTAAAGTCTTAATGATCATCTTCTCCTTTAATTCAACTAATAAAATTTTCCAGTGAGTGATCTTATTTTTGTGTTACTAACGTCTCTTTAAACTGCTTTAGAACTCCTTAGTAATTTTATTTTCTATTCAGGTTTTCATCTATTTTCTCCAGCAGTTTTATTTCACTGAGAACTCATTTTAATTATTCTATCTGATCGTTCTGTCTGGTTGCTAGGACCTCTTAGATGGGTTTTAAGTTTTCCCTGTTCACTCTTTAGAACTTAGGCCTGGTTGTTGAAGTGTCCTTAATGGTGAGAATCCTATAGGAGGTGAAAAGCAAATGAATCTATGGTCCTCTAGGCTGTAGTATAAAGGCAGATGTTGTAGTATAAAGGCATTCTGATGAGAGACCCGAGAAAAAGGAACTCCTGTGGTCTTCCTTTCCTCATTCAGCTTAGGAGAAGGGAAGGTTTAATCAGCTTTCTTCCTTGTCTTGACTTTGGAAGGGTCTGAAAGACCTAGCACAAGCACATGAAATCACCTTTGAGGAAATGCAGGGTGTAGTTGGACTCCACAGATCCCTGGCCGAAAAGTTCTTCCTCTGTACCTATTGGTTCTAGCTACCAACCCTGTTTTGCTGTGGACTGTCCAGCCCCACAGGAAGGGAATCCTATACCAGCTCTGTCTGAAGGGATTTTGTGGGATTCAAGCTTTCTTTCACAGGTCTCAACACCTGCCTGCTGCTGGAGAAGCAAGCAGCTCATTTTGGGAGTGCTGAGATGGGTGGGGACTTTACTCAGGTTACCATGTTTCCAGAACCTCCAGATCTTTCTCTTTTTGGAGTATTTTAATAAGCATAGATGTGACATGGCCAGATTTTTACTTGAACAAGATTGTAATACTGGAAGCAGGGAATCTAGTTAGGAGGTTTTTGCAGGAGCCAAGGAAAGAAATGAAGGTGGTTTAGACTATGGTTGTGACACAGCAGCTACAAAGAAGTGGACAAATTTGAGACTTAGACGTTTTATTTGAGACTATAGAACAGATTGAATAATTGGAAGTGGTGGTGAAGGAAGAGGGTAGAGTTAGTAACTAACATGCTAACTTAATTAAATAGAATTTAGAAGACAAATCCAAACTTAGATGGACAGAGACTCTTCATGAACCTTGACAAGAGAATATAAAGGTTTATGCAAAGAAGTTTATGCTCATTCTAAGAGGAACTGAATAAAAAATATGTCAGAAGAAATAACATTCATTTATTTGCAAAATATGTATGTAGCATATGTGCTAATGTGTGCTAGTCACTGTGCTATGGGCTGAAGATATGTTGATAAGACATTGTACCTGCCAATAGGAGGCAATTATGTTTGTCAGATGATCTGAGATGGTCTACCCTATCAAAATTACTTGTCCATGTAATTAGAAAGAAGAAGGGCTCAAAGCCTTTTATAATAGGATATTACACTGGAATGGGGAGGGGAAGCCTCCCAGATACTAGTTTTGGTTTTTAGTTTTTTTAGTGAGAGCAACTCGAGCTGCTTCACAGTATAGGAGGAGCTATCACTGTAGAATCTTTAAGTGTCCATTCTGACAGAAAGGTAAATGACCTTGAAATCATGTAGAAAGGTTGGGATAGGGCACATGGGTATCACTTGAGGGGAGGTGATTGGGTCAGATTCGGTAGACAGTGCATGGCAGAACCAGTCCTGTTTAGTACCCATGGGGCCTGCTTAGACCTATGATTTTAAACTGAGAGTTGCAGAAGATTTGACCTAGGCCTAGCAGAGTGAGAGACCTGGTGCCCAATGTGACAGGATGACTGTCTTTCTTCAGTATCTGGTGAGGGAGGGCTTTGTTCCAGCCCCTGTTGTGGCTGCAGTGCCAGAAGGTTGAGCCTTCCCCACTACTCTCTATACCTGTCCTTCAGGAGGAATGCCACAGCATAGGCAGGACTCCTCCCAGGCCCGAGTAGAGCCACACCTCCTGCCCCAGAGACTCAGCCGCTCTGGCACTCCTGAGCTGCATTTTACCCAGTGAGGGATGCGCAACACAACTAAATCCCTTTGAGTTGTGATGAAGGAATCTAATGGCAGTTAACCTGAGAGTCCCAGGCCTCTTTGGATGAAAATCTCCTTCACTGAGGATGTGGGAAATGAAAAGGCTTTACCCCAAAGAATAAGAGCCAGCTTGACTGGGAGCCCGTACCCAGATTGTACATGGATGACCTACTCGGACACCCACAGCCATTTCTTGGTTTGAGAATTGTATCCAGCTTTTAACATCTGGACACAACGTGCCAAAGCTAGCTTTACTGAGTCACAAGTAACCCAAGGCCGTAGTTAGTGCTTCAAGACAGGGCTGAGTCACTCAGTACTGACTGGCAACCCCTTGTACATGGCAGAGGTCTGAGGACCATGGACTGAATTTTGGATCATTGACTCTTATTGGCACATCTGAGACTAGAACATGTATACTCAGCATAGAAAATGTATAGAGTGGCCCAATGGTGACTCTTGGCAATGAAGGCACAGATTTTCCATTTTCTGGGATCCTTTCAGGCAGTTGTTAATTTGAATAAGAAAAGAAGGATCAAAGTCAGTGCATTTAGAAACCCCGCCCTGTCACAATAATGGAGAGGATTCTTAGTCACTAGAGGGAATATTCCTGAGAACCCACCTACTGGCTTTGGGAAGATATAGCAATTTTTTATTTGTGAGTTGTGATTTTTTTAATGCACAGATAAGTGGGCACGAAACCAGCTATGGGTGGGAAGTAAGAGGGATGGTGGTAAATTTACCAGCAACATGGGAACTTATTCTTCTGCCAGCATTCAGTGTTTATTCTTCTGTTCCTTAATCCCCATTTCTGCCCTCCTCCTCCACCATGTCCCTCTGGTGAGCTGCGGGACCAAAGCTGAAGACAGTGCCTCAAAAGATATAAGAAGGCAATGACCAGGATAGTGGAAAAAGATGGCCTGGGGAAGAAGAGAGAGGCATCTCTCCAAGGGGTAAGGGAGTAAGCTGGCTGTTATGCTGGCAGAGGCAGACCCATCAGCAGCTCTATCCGGGGACTCCGAGGCACTCCCCATATGAGAATTCCCCAGCTTCTCTTCCCCTCCCCTTCCACCTGTGATTTTTCTGCACTTCCAGGACAGTAAGGAATATTGACGTAGCTATGCAGATATCGGGGATTTTAATTTTAAAATTAAAAGGTAACTTTATAGAAATACACTTTTGTAAATATTGGTAAATATCTTTGTATTATTCTTTGTATTATTCTTATAGACTATGTAGATTAGAGATTAAATGCTCACAGACTTAGTGTGTGAGGTATCATGTTTTCTTTATAGTCAATATTCCATTGTGCAAATCCTAAACTGGAGTTCTGGGGACAGGGTACATACTTGTTCTCCCTTGTCTTGCATCTGTGTGGCATCTTTTTCATATTTATGAGGTATTTTTCTTCTGTTCTCCAGAGGCAAGTATGCCTGATTGGGCTTAGCTCTCTGCATAGATCCGGCTAAATCCCCCCATCCCTCTGTGTCTGTGCTGCAGCTGGTAGGACAGGCATATCTGCTTTATAGGCAACGTTATTTTAGGTCTGTGAGAACGGGAGGAGGAGGCCCTTCATAGGTATTTAAGCCTAGACTCCAGCCCAACTTAGCAGAGAACTTGGCCTGAGTATCCTGGGGTCACCCTGCTGTTAATAAAGAGCTGCTCCATTTCTCCCATGACTTTGGTCTTTATGTGCTTGCTCCCCTGATGTCTAGAACTCCAAACACGATCTGTGATTCTTTTCCTTTTTCCCTCTTCCTCTGTCTCTCTTCCTGTCTCCCATTTTTCTTCTTTTGTTCTTTCCTTCTTTCTACAAATGATGTGCCAATATCTATTCTAAAATTCTACATTAACCCATTTTATTTTCACAGTAGCCTGATAAGGTAGATACTTGTGTTGTCACCCCATTATACAGATGAGGAAACTGAGGCACACAGATGATGAGTAACACGCAGCAGAGCATTCACAGCCAGGTAGTTTAGCACTAGAGCCCACACATATAACCCCTCTTCTGTACTCTGTAGCAACTCCAGGTGTGGTGGCCCAAGTTAAGAGATTTATCATAGGCCAGTATTGATGATTGCATTGAGATGTAGCCAAGATCAGTCACCAGCAAACATGCTTCAAGAATCCTAGGGGGAGACTTGCCCTTATAAAAAAGCACAAGAATTAGAAGAGCAAATCACGTACCTTCTGTGACTTTAAACTTGTGGACAAAACCTCGAAAATTTATTTTCATTTCTTGAACAGTAACACCAAAAATGAAGAAAATAGTCCTAGAACTCACTTCCTTGGACGTGTTCTAAGGAACCTTAGTTCTGCAAGTGATTAGTGGATGTACAAAGAGTATCATGGTCAAGTAAATTCGGGAAATTGTGCTTAAAATAGATATAAATAGGTTTCTTAATTACAGGACTTTTCAGAGCCTTTGACATGCTAATAATCGTAGTGAGTCTGCAAGAGGGAGAGAGAGCATGCATTTTTCCCTCAAACTGTTTTCTCCAAACCATCCAATCCCTCCCTGCCCCAGCATGTACCTTTATTTGCTTAGTTCATCTCTCAGAAAGAGTAGGAATACTTTCCTTTTCTATTTTGTAAGTCTGCTTACCCCATACTATAAGGGATAACAGTACTACCATCTTTGGTCCCTGTCTCAGGAATAACATGGCAAATGTCCTGAAGTGTGCTTATCAAGTTGAGAAGCATAACCTGTTTTCTTCTCCCTCTGCAAGGTGCTCTTAGCTATTCATGGTGAAGCTCTTGCATTTTTTGTAGTTCTTTTCACGCAGTTCTTTCAACATTACTTCATTTTAACCTATTGGGTAATTTATTTTTAGCCTCAAATCCAATTAATCTAAATGTGTTAGGGGAATCTGATCCAAATATTTGTCTATTTAACCCTTTCTCAGAGGAAGCACTGAGATTTCCCTATTCTGTACCACATAATTGCTGCTCTGTAACCATGGCTAACTAAGGAGGAAGGGACATAAAATTTATGTGACAGGGTTGTGGTACCACAGAGGTCACAAGATATTTTAGGGAAGACTAAAAGTTGGAGAGGTAAAGATAACAATAAAAAATGTGTTTCTAATTTAATATGTTCACAATAGTTTACACATGAGGCTGCCACTAGAACATGTTGGAAACAGAATAAGTAAAATAAAAGCTTGAAAAACAATCTCATTTTGTGGATTGAAACATTTTAGGGGAAATATTTGCTTTAAATTAATTCCAAGGCCCCACAACAAAATATGGATCTTTTCTCCGTTTCTCTGTGGTGGGGATATATGGAGGAGGAGAAAACAGATATCAAAAGAGCTTTGAAGTGTTTATATTCAAACCAACCCTCTGTGGAAAGGCTGAGGAAGAGGGGTGTGAAAAAAATTCACCATTTGGCAAATTCTCAAAATAGTTTTTCTTTCATCTTTTTTTCCCCCTTGTTCTCCCCCAGGTTCTTAATTCTGAGACAGGAATGATAAAGGGGCCCAGTAGTGCTTGCTCTTGGAAACAAATTCCAAAAAGGGAATGCTCAGAGTCTTTTAAAGAAATCTGATCAATTAGATAAATTTTCGTGGCTCAGGTGTGAGGAGAGGACTGGGGGACTCATTTGATGGCTGTTGCCAGAGACCAGAGCAGGTACCACTTCTGCAGAAGGGCAAAGACAAAAACACTTTGGCAAGAAGATTGGTTATAAAGGGTTTGGGCTGGTACCAGGAAAACAGTCCTTCCTTTTCCTTCCTTTTGTCCATCCTTCCATCCTTTTCCTTTCTTCCTCTTCTTCCTAGGATAAGGAAAGCAATCTGTAATTCTTCATCCAAAACGCTGAGGAAAGGTCTGTTTCTGAATTCAGAATATTCAGATTTTAGAAAGGCAATTCAGTATATATATTATATAATATGTATACCCTTAGCAAGATCTGAGGAAGCACTCTGATTATTTGCAGTTTAATGCATGAAGAGTATCACTCAATAGGATAAATATAGACTATGTAGGATAAATATAGACTATGAATAGCTTGGAATCAGGCCAAGTCAGATAGATGCTGCACTTACAAAAACTTTTTGACTTTCTGAGCTTTTGGATTTTGGCATCTTGGATAAAGCATGTGAACTTTTAAAAATCACCTTTGTTGACATGTAATGTACATACAACTAGAATCCATCCAGTTTACAGTACAGTTTGATGAGTTTTGACCAATGTGCTCACTAACAAGATACAGGACACTGCCTTCACCCCCAAGATTTTCTTCGTGCCCTCCCACTCCAGGTCCCAGGCAACTGTCCTGCTTTTTATCACCATAGCCTAGATTAATTTTTTCTAGAATTCCTTTTTAATGAAATCTTATAGTATTTACTGTTTTTATGTCCAGCTTTTTTGGGTCACTTTAATGTTTTAGAGATTCATCACATGACACACATATTCACTGATATATGTGTCAATAGTTCCTTTTTGTTGCTGAATAGTATTTCATTGTATTGATGGGCCAAGACTTGTTTAACAGCCTTACAATGCAAAGGCTTTGGCTGTTATGAATAAAGTTTCTATAAACATTTGTGTACTAATTTAAAAAAATTCTTTGGGTAAGTACTTAAGGGTAGAATTGCTTGATCTGATAAAGGTGTGCTGTAGAAGCTCCCAACTGTCTTCTAGTGGTTCTATTGTTTTGCATTCCCAGCAGCAGTGTATGAGAGTTTCAGTTGCTCCACATTCTTGGTAATGTCACTCTTCCAAAGTTTTATCTGTTCTAGTGGTGTAATGGTATCTTATTGTGGTTTTAGTTTGCATTTCCCTAATGATGCTGAACATCTATTTATGTACTCAGATTCCATCCTCATGTTTTGTTTTGTAAAAAGTGTTCAAATTTATTTTTGCCCATTTTTTTTATTGGGTTGATTTTCAAATTATTTAGTTGAAAGAATTTTCTTTTTTAAAATGTATTTTGGATACACGTCCTTTGTCATGTATTCCAAATGTTTTCTTTCAGCCTGTGGCTTGCCTTTTCCCTTTCTGAATGGGTCTCTTACAAAGAATGTAAGTTTTAAATTCAGATAGAGTTCAGTTTGTCTTTTAAAGCTCATGCTTTTTATGTTCAATGAAAGTATCTTTGCTTACCACTTGTCATGTTGTTGTTGAGTGTTGTCTGTTTATAAACAAAAAATAGTCATTGAAACAAAAGAACTAAAAATTATCTTAGGGCATGAGTGCCTGCTATCTGCCTGGCTGTGTGCTAAGGGCTTTCTTATGTGTCATTAACCTTCATAGCAATCCTTTGGAATATTTTTTTTTTAAAGATTTACTGATTTATTTTTAGAGAGAGCGCCCGCCCACATGTGCATGGGGAGAGGGAGAGAGAGAATCTCAAGCCGATTCCCCACCTAGCATGGAGCCTGACATGGGGCTGTCTATGGGGCTTGATCTCACAACCCTGAGATGACTGAGATGATGACCTGAGCCAAAACCAAGAGTTGGATGCTCAACCAACTGAGCCACCCAGGCACCCCAATCCTTTAGAGTATTAAAGAGTATGTTATGGAGGCTCAAGAGAGGTTAAATAACTTGCTCAAAGTTACACAGCTACTCAGTAGAAAAGATAGGATTTGAAATTAGGTCTCCTGAATAATAATGGCAGTAGCTTCCATTTATTGAATACTTAACCCATGCTATTCACTCTGCACTAAGTGCTGCATGTGGGGTAATTTAAACTAATCATCACACCAACCCTATGAAATAAGCAATATCATTTTATGGATGAGGAATCTGTGATTCAGAGAAGGTAAGTAACCTAAACAATATCACACAGCTCTTAAGCTTGCTTTTCCCTGCTTTATTCCAGTCCCTTTTAGGATTCATATTTTAAGAAAATGTGTCGAGTTTCACATGTTTGATATGTAAGTGGTGATGCTTCTGGGAAGTTTGGCTCTTCACTGGCTTTGCTAGGCAATAGTAGCTTCTGTAGAAGATTTAGGAAAGGACTGTGATCATCTTTTTTATTTCATTCCTCCAGTTCTATATGACTGTTTGCTAGGGAGTAGGTTTGGAACTTAGTGCCAGGGAGCCCACCTCAATACTCATAATGTGTCCGCCCCTATTTAATCAAATCTTTATGAAAATGTGGCATCTTTGTTTTGATTCTTTGCACTGATTTTATAGCCTTAATCTAATGGTTTGACTCCTGATTCCCTAAGGACTGCTTTTGGTTTGAAAGGATAATCCTTGCATTGTCTATAGAAGTTTACATTTTACAATAACTTTAAAAGAAGCTGCAAATGTGACCTAATGGAAACCTCACTTCACACCTGCTGGTGTCATTTCTCTTTAGAGTGATGTCTCTTATCATTCTTTCTCTTATTGTAAAGCTAGGTGGTAACTTTTTTTAGCACACTGTTACTTCCAAAGTCACCATAGAAGTCTCCTTTGGTCTTATTCATTCTCATCCTTTCTCTCTTTTTCTCCCACACAGAGATAGCACATAGCATAATACATACACACCTACATCCACACATCCAAGATAAGCAAAATTCTACAAAGGAATAAGTTGTCGTATGATACCAGACCCCCAAGAGAAAATTCTAGAAGTTACTTTTCTTCCTTATCTCAGTGTATAAAAACTCTAGGCTGTCCTATGAGAACAGGTGACTAGTCAGTTGAAAGTTGGGTTATCCTTACCTTATGAAAAGTACAAGATTTTTCATGGGAACTGATGGGCCAGACTATTTGAAATCCAAACTATTTAGGTCATAAGTTCACCAAATCTCTCCCCTAAGTAAATGATTTGGGATGGTCCAACTCTGTTGGCTCTTAAAATTGGTCTTGTCTTCACTGACTTCCTTCTGAAGACGAACATAGCAACATTTCTATATAACAGAGGCTCTGTACATAAGGCCTGCACTCTTGTCAGACTGGGAAGACCGTCTCTAAAGTAACGGTAATGGGGTGGGATGACAAGGGGCTATGGGCCCAGGCATTCCTCAGTTTAAGAACTAAGACTGCAGCCTTCAAACTTGTGTGTATACCTGGGGGTATATGTTGACTTTCCAAAGGGTATATGTGTGCAGATGGTTTTAAGGAAGTCAGTTTTCAACCCTTACAATGCTTCCATTTTTTTTTTTTTAATGCTCCCTGAGAACTAACTTGCCCTCACATTTATCCCTCAGTAGACTCTTACTGTGGTGGATTATGCCAGGATATTAAATTCCTTGTGGCCAAGGTAATATTTAGAAAAATTTTGGAGAAGACTCCTTTAAAGATTAATCAAGGTCTCTCAGTTTGGTGGGGCTTTTTGTTTTTCCCTGTTTTGTTCATATTTCTGTTTAGGGTAGAGCTGGATCTGTATTGGGATGTTCCGAATTCAGAGCACTCAAAATGCTATAGATTAGTAATTCTGAATCTTCTAAATGTATATTTAATCTCTTAAATGGAATGTTTTCTGGGACTGTTAAATTTTTCAAGATACATTTGTTAACACCCACAGATAAAGGTTATGTATGATTTCTTTTGGATTTAGCATGTTATTGCATAAGGTAGTAAAAGCCTATTTTATCACATAGTATAATGAATTATTTACTCTGAGATCAAATATTCAATCTTCACTATATTTTAGTTTATAACATTTTTAAGATTTTCTCCTATTACAAATATATTTTGATATGTATGATGAAAATTTTAGATTTCAATTAAAGAGATGTGAAGGGATACATAATTTTTTGAAGTTACTTTAAAAGATAGGTGAGCAAGACAGCCTGAAGACTGCTGACATGAGAGAGCATGCTAGAATGACTAGCACTGCCTGACCTCAGGGAGAGGTCTTTGGTGGAAGTGACTCACAAGACCATCTGCCATGCATTTATATATGTACAGGAGAGTCATCTGATGATCTGCCATGCACTTGTATACAGACTGGTCCAAATCCAACAGAAAGAATGTATAGTTTTTATCTGTGGGTGTTATCAAATGATTCTTGAAAAATTTGGTAGTCTCAGAAAACATTCCATTTAAACAAAGATACACTTAAAAGAGTATCACTAACATAACATTTTGGATGTTTTGAATTTAGAACATTTCAACACAGATCTGGCTCCATCCTAAACACAAATATGTACAAATACGGTAATTGGTTATTATGAGTGACTTTAAAACATTCATGAATAATCCTCTTATATATTTATTTTTCAATAAGCTTCATTTATTCTCTGTTTTAATGGCAATAAAAAGGTCTGATATCTTTTTCAAACTTCTTTGGGAGTTTTTGTTTATGTTATAACTTGTTTTTATTTCTCGTGAGCTCTTCATTCTGACATAAAATCTTTAATTGCTATAGTTGAGGAATCTAATGATTATGTAAATTGAAGTGTAGACCATGGCTGAGAGCCACATAACTCTCTTAGTCCATTCAGGCTGCTATAGCAAAACACTATAGACTGGGTGGCTTAAACAACAGACATTTATTCCTCACAGCTCTGGAGGCTGGGAAGGTCAAGATCAGGCACGAATAGATTCACTGGTGAGAGCCCACTTCCTGAATCATAAACAGCCATCTTCTTGCTGTATTCTCACATGGCAGAAGGGGGCAAAGGAACTCTCTGCGGTCTCTTTTATAAGGGTACTAATCCCACTCACGAGGGCTCCACCTTCATGACCTGATCATCTTCCCAAGGCCCCACCTCCAAACACCAACACAGTGGGGACTAGGTTGTAACAGATGAATGTGGGGGAGGCACATTCAGTATGTACTCTCCTAAGTGTAATTTTTCTGTGAAGTTGCGTTTATCTTCAGAGGAAGAAAATTACTAGAAACAGGCAATTTGGTGGCTTAATTTTTAAAAAACAATAAATATAAGATGGAAAACAGAGGGTATAACAAAAAATGAAAGTATAAGTGGCCTGTGCTTATAGTAATTTTAGAACAACTAACACCTAAATAAACTGTGGCATACAGGATATTCTAGCAACCATGAAAAAGATGTTCAAGTGTTGGGGGAGAGAAGAACAAGGCAGAGCAGGCCTGCTCCTTGTAGTAAGTGGCATATGTGGACAGATGAATGAGAAAGGACAACTTAACTGTTGTTTTGGTCTTTTCTGTTTAGTAGAATGATCTTTGGGTAGAAAAAAATATTAAGAGGAAACTGAAGTCCAAGTAGAGTAAGGTAGGACTTGTGTGTTCTAAATTAGTTCAGGAATTTTGGCCAGTGTGTCTCAGAATCCTACAAAAACTAGGGAATGATATTGCTGAGCAAATTGTTGTTAGAGCTATTTAAGGAATGGATATAAGTGAGCAGAATTCTGATTTTTAAAAATCAGATTTTTAGCCTGAGGGAATGGAAGAATGGAGTTTTCATTTCTTGAAGAATGAGTTTTCATGTCTTAAGTTAGGAAGGCTGCAGAAAGAGTGAGTTTATGGTGATGGTGGAGGTAGGGCACTTATCAGCACCTCAGTATTTGACACATTAAGTTTGGAAATCTTATTAGACATTCAAATGGAGATGTCAAGTAGACATATATTCAGACCTGGTGTTCAGGGGAGAGTCGGGCTGCAGGCAATAGCACGCTGGTGCTACCTAAGCCATGAGTCTGGATAAGATCATCTAGAAGTAGGCGTGGCTAGAAAAGAGAAGCGATCCAAGGACTGAGTTCTGGGACACTTCAAAATTCAGATGTCAAGGAAATGAAGAGGTGAAAGAAGTAGCCAGAAATGTAAGAGGAAAACCCAGATGGGTATGGTTTCCTGGAAACCAAATGAAGAAAGTGTTTAAAGAAGGCGTGGAGATCAGAGAAAGGCAATAGAGTACCTGGACTTGAGTAAGACATGTGGCAAAGTCTCTAATGAAATCCCATCAACAAGGAAAAAGTTATAAACCGGATTTTTAGCTAGCTGCCCAGTTATATTCAAGGATCCTGACTAATAGAATATTATTAACTCAGGCAAGATGTCTTAAATTTTCAAAATCCTTGGTCCTAATTAGTAAACTTGAAAACTCCTGAAGTTCCTGCAGTTTGTAATGGGAGGCCAATATTTTTTTCAGTATGAAATTATGAAATGTAAAATGCTTTTTTAGCCCTATACATTCCCCAACTTCCCACCATGTGGATTCTGATATACCTACTAGGGAGTTCTACCCTGCTCTTGCATTGTAGGAAAGTCGCAGAGGTCCCAGCACTCTGTCCTCAGGCTAGTCTTCTCAAATTTTTAAAAGAAATTTATTTTATTAATTTAATTTTATTATGTTATGTTAGTCATCATACAGTACCTCATTAGTTTTTGATGTAGTGTTCCCTGATTCATTGTTTTCGTATAACACCCAAGTGCTCCATGCAGTACATGCCCTCCTTAATACCCATCACCAGGCTAACCCATCCCCCCACCCCCCTCCCTGCGAAAACCCTCAGTTTGTTTCTCAGAGTCCATAGTCTCTCATGGTTCACCTCCCCCTCTGATTCCCCCCCCTTCATTTTTCCCTTCCTTCTCCTGATATCCTTCATGGTATTCCTTATGTTCCACAAATAAGTGAAGCCATATGATAATTGACTTTCTCTGCTTGACTTATTTCACTTAGCATAATCTCCTCCAGTCCCATCCATGTTGATGTAAAAGTTGGGTATTCATCCCTTCTGATGGCTGAGTAATATTCCATTGTATATATGGACCACATCTTCTTTATCCATTCATCTGTTGAAGGGCATCTTGGCTCTTTCCACAGTTTGGCTATTGCGGACATTGCTGCTGTGAACATTGGGGTGCATATGGCCCTTCTTTTCAGTACATCTGTGTCT